>NW_019174323.1:1747627-1953888 GCF_002260705.1 Seriola dumerili
ATGATGAAAGTTCCCCTGATTATGTCTAATGTCTTTCACTGATGTGCTCACGTCTGTAAAAAGGCCTGATTAGAGAGACGGTCTGCGATCGCCCCACTCTGATAGTGTCTCAAGAGAAACCAGCATCAATTTCTTCGATTTACCCGAGTGTTTAAAAGCTTTATGGACTGATCACTGCAGAGTATGTTCAAATGCTACAACGACTCTTGTTTGAAATCATATACACCCTGCACGTCACCTACGCGCTTTAGAATCACGATCCTATTTTTTTCAATTTAATCATCCTCTGTCATTACATAAATATTAAAAGTACAGTCAAAATAGACAGTGTTAATATGCATCAAATGTTCTCTCATTATTTCGCGTCTCATTGCGAACCTTTTAAGACTCCTAACAGCACAAAATCACATAGTGTGTATGTTCGCTATACAAAGATGTCTAAAATAAGACTTAATCAGTCTGATCAATTTGCGTTTTGATAACTCTGTAATAATTCTACTAATCGCTACAGGAAACAACTGATCTGATTCCTGGACATGTCGTTTAAAGACAGTCCACAAGCATTGTTTGCATCATGTGATATTTGCAAACAAGAGATTTAATGTTGACATCTATTCTCCAGATCAGTTCCTGTGTTGTAACTTTGTGTCGTAGTGACTCTTGTCCAGGCCTGATTTTTCTAATGTATAATCGTATCTAATACCTTTCATTTTCACTATCAAGTTAAATATTATATCTGAGTGTCCTCCAGACGATGCGTGAGCGACACGTCCTCTGAACACCGAAAGAGTAGGACAAGAATAAAGACACAGTTACATTGTGACGACACGGAGAACTGCGTTGTTCAACAAGGCAGAAAACAGGACAGGCTTCGTGTCTTTGGTCATTACACAATGTTCATTGTCACATTCTCCAACGTTCATCCACAGGACCCAAACGCGAGAAGAGACATTTCAAATTACATCACAGTAATTCTTACAACAACCAACCTCCTACAAACAAGTTTGAAGTGTACGGTGCTGAGTTTTGGGATTGAACGTACCTGGGTGAGAGGCGCAACGCAGGCCCACTCTGTCGCGGAATCATTGCAGCATGTTTCTTGCTTTGGGCACGAACTCCCCCGTTGCTGTCGATCTATGGTACGTCCGTTCTCCTCCGTAGTCTCTCGGCTCGGACCTGTTACCACTTTGCTCTGAGGAGAGGCGTGTTGACGACCAGCGCGTCCTTCTTCTTTCTCCATGTTCCCGTTTTTGCATGTTTTGGCAGGGTTGTTTAGGGGCCTTGATGGAACCAAAGCATTGTTCTCGTGGTCCGCCACAGCAAAACGCCGAAGAGGAGAGGAAAAAGAATCCGTTTCATTAATTGATTATAATAACAATCAATAATTATAATAATTAAACAAAGTGACAGATGGTGTGACTCAAGTATTTTGATCCTATCCTGCATTTCAAGACCTACCAAATGAGGTTTTTTTTGATGGAAACAAAACTTATTGCTCATTAAAAATTTTTTTACACAAAGCAAAAGTCAACACAAAGATGCTTGTGTGTCCACATCTACCTTCAGCTACATCAATTATCATTAGCTGTAAAAACAGACGATTTAATGCTTGCCCTGGAAGAGGAATGGCTTTGGTTTCTTTTGGATGATGAGATTCAATTCTTAATATTTTATTGCTCGTTATATATGATTTTATTCAGGACTACTAAACTATGCTTCTCCTCTGGTTTGTTGACTAAGAAAGAACTTGCAATTTGTTTTAGAAAACAATCTTTTTGATTGATTTGATTCTATGAGATCTGGGGAAACCGAAAGTTTTTGTTATACATAAATACTAATTCATAGTAATATAATTCTCTTTATTTCCTGACCAACAGTATTATTTGTGTCATGTGATCCATTGTGACTGAGCACTGTTTATGTGTATGACACCGACTAAAACTCGCATTGATAAGTATTAAGTTGATAATTATAAAAGTTAGGATACGATCACGTTTGTCAGTTTAATTATAGATTATATATAAACAATTGGGATGTTAATTTCTCAATGGATTTTCAACAAAAAAACAATTTGTTTTGTGTGTTTTTAGTTATTGCAAAAGTAAACTTTATTAATATCTATGATAAATAATATCTAACTTTCATTTCCCTGAAAAATCTTGAATCTTATCTTGAATCTTAATTTTTAAAGGCCCAACAGTTTCATCACTGAGGCTCAAATTGACCATCTTTCCTCAAACTAACATAAATGTGAATCAGTGATGTACAGACCTTGACCAGGGGGCAGCAGCCCCACTCTCCCGTCGGCAGTTTACAGCAGGTCGTTCCTGAGGCGCAGCTGCTTTTGTCGTCACATTTAACGTCCGACACAGACCCTGGCTCAGTCAGAGCGCTCACTTTGGTGAACCAGGGAATGACATGGGGGCCCTTTGAGCAGGAGGACCGGTGAGGCTCACAGGTGTGGCCGCTGGGGCAGCAGTGGTTTCCATCTTTACAACAGACGGCCTGGAGAACGGCAACGATAACTCTGTGGTTATTTCACAACCTCACACTGGTGGAAAACTAATAGAGATCACCTCACTTACCTTTGGCAGAGGGCAGCAGCCCCATTTGTGGGTCCTGTCCATGAAGCAGCAGGTTGTGTCCTTGGGGCAGCTGGTCTTGGCGTCACACATGTTCCTGGCCGGCGGAGCTGAGCTGGAAACGGGCTGCTTCTGCAGGGCCGGGATCTTCAGCAACCAGGGCACGCTCAGGTGTCCGGGCTTGTCGCAGGTCTGCTCAGCAACGTTACACTTGTAGCCTTTGGGGCAGCAGTGCTCTTGATCGTTGCAGCACACAGCCTGGAGAGAACAAGATTGAATGGCTCTTTAACACAGACTGTAAATGCCAGATCTCTGTCCCACACATGTTATATATTTTACGCAACACGACTTCCAACAGATGACATACAAGTCGAAGAATGCCATGCAGCACTGAAATCCTCCTGCTCTCCTTTTATCCAAAAAACACAGCTGTTCTCATCATTAAGATGTGCACTGTGTTAATCTTTGATTTAATTCATGATCATATTGTAACGTTTTTTCATTATCAATTAATCTACAAATTATTTTCTTGATTATTTGGTCAAACATCAGAAACCTGTGAGAAATGTCTCTCCCAGTGTTTCCGAATTCAAAGTGACATCTTCAAATGTCTTGTTTTGTCCGACCAACAGTCAAGAACCAAAAGATAATCTGTTCAGTATTTGACAAAGAAAGAGGAATTAAAGAGTATTTTTGTTTAAAAAAAAAAAAAAAATCTGTATCTGTAATTCATCTAACATCGTCTTTTTTCCATGGATGTCTGAAATAACTGCTCCCTCTTCATGACTGGACCAAACACACACCGAACAAACAAATCCTCTGCAATCTGTGATTCAAAATACACCAGTCATCTGACCAACACTCACTCACACACACTGAACAAGCCCTTTGACTGTGAAGAAGAAGAAACTGACCTTAGGTAAGGGGCAGCAGGCCCACTGTCCAGAGTTCTTCTTACAGCAGGTGGTGCCCCCCGGACACATGGTCTCCTTGTCGCATTTCTCATCCAGAACCTCAGCGGTCAGAGCGGAGACTTTCTCCACCCAGGGGAGGGAAGGTGAAAAACCTGACGGGTCGTCACAAGTTTCAGCCTCCAGGTTGCAGATTGTGCCATGAGGGCAGCAGTGTTCGTGATCGTCACAGCACACGGCCTGGCGGTGACACAGAGGACACACACATCATGAAGCTGAGCAGCTGAAAAACCAGGCCCTGTTAAATGCCTGAATACTGTCATGTGGCTCAGGAAGTAGAGCAGGTCGTCCACTAATCAGAAGGTTGGTGGTTTGATCCATATTCATACACCAATCGCTGTTCCATCAGTGTATCAATGTGAGTGAAAGGGTGATTGTTGCAAGTACTGTAAAGCACTTTGAGTGGTCTCTAAGACTAGAAAAAGCTCTATATAAGTGCAGGTCATTGACCATTTACAATCTCCTTTTGTTTTCATGCTCTTTTTAAAATGTGACTAATATTTTATTTCATATATAGTATTGGAATGAAAAACTGAAGAGTGTAAGAAAATGATTGTTTTATATGCAAGATGACGCACTAAAAGCTTGGAAAGTATTGGTTTAAAATGGGACCTTATTTTAAGAATGGTTAAAAGAGCTATAAAATAAAATAAAATAAAATAAAAATGTATGTAGAAAAATAAGTTCACAAACTGCTTTACAGACATGAGAGGACAAAAAAATCAGAAAATGAACAAATGTGAGAGCACATAGAATACAAATACATAAAAAGAGCAACGTAAATAAAAACAAATAAATAGAACAACAAAATTAAAAAAACAAAGTAAAACTAAACTATAAAAATAAGTTTAACTTACTTTATTACTTTTAAAAAGAGGAAAATTAGTTTTTTTTCCTAATTTCCATTTATTATAATATTGTAGCATGTATGTGCATTTCTTTTGTTTAGGCTTAAACTTTAGTTTTATTACTGTAGCAGTTGTATGATGGTTTAAGTTGCACATTTATCATCATGTTATGATTTGTTCGATGAAAATGTTAACTACAAGAATCTATTCACAATTACAAAATCTATACACTGTAAATGAGTGGCCATTTCCAAACAATTGACAAATCATGCATTTTTAAGTTCTTCCATATTTGTCAGTTACTGGGACTAATTTCAGAAATATACTGGACTTACCGGAAACTGAACTGTTCACTGATTCATTTATTTCTTTCCCCCCGCTCACTGTTGCTCTATATGATTATAGTGAAACCAGAGAGCTCATAGTGAAACTGGAGCCAAAATGATCATACAGATGAATCAACATCTCTCTGAACATTATAAATGTCATGACGGAGGATTTATTGCAGGAATGCTTTAGTTTTAGCCATGTGTTCCTAATAAACTGCCAAAAGTTATGTTAAAGTGCATATTTTCAGTATAGGAAAGATTTTAAATGCCTATGTTTCTGTGTGGTTTGACCTCAACACTGTCCTCACTCTGTCCTTATATATCACCTGAGGCAGAGGACAGCAGGCCCAGTCTCCACTTGCCGTCTTGCAGCAGGTGGATTTTCCAGGGCACGACGTGGATCTGTTGCACTTGCTGTTGTCGGTCAGTAAGGGGAAGATGGGCACTTTGCCGAGCCAGGGCGTCACAGCGCTGCCCGTGGGATCGTCACACGTGGAGGCTGCCAGGTTACAAACGGTGCCATGGGGACAGCAGTGCAGGTGGTCCTCACAGCACACAGCCTTCAGGGAAGGTGAAGCAAACAGGCTGGAGTAAGGATCTACAATCATCAGCATTGCATTCTGTGAAATACAACTCCTGCAGCAAACAGACATTAAAATGAGCCTTTCCTTGATGCACTGTTACTGTTAATTTGACTGTGCACAGGATTAGCCTCCCCACTAAATCAGTAGTCAGATATCACTGCTTGCAAACACTCTAGAGACTTTTTGAATTTTCAGCCTCTTCCTGCAGATCTTTTCAGGTTCTGAGATATTTTAGTTTGTCCTGCTCGCATAGCAGGTTTCAGATCTACCCAGAGATTTTCAAATGTTCAGGTCAGGAGAGGGCGGGGTGTTCAAAAAGCTTCAGCCTGTGTTTCTTGAAGTGGTTCACAGGGGATTTTGAGGTCTGCTTTGGATCATCGTTCTTCTTGTAGATGTCAGCCAACCAACCAGGAAATCTGCATCCAGAATTTGCTGATATTTAGTGGAAACCATTTTTCCTGTATTTGTGCAGCATTTCCTGTGTCACTGGCTGCCACATAAGCCCAAGGCAGGATATTTACACAACCATGTTTAACAGTTGGCAAAGTGTTATTTTCATCAATTGCTGCTTCTTTTTCTCTCTCGTGATTTTTCAGCATCACTGACAGCTAAAGGACAAAGCTCTGCAGACAACAGATGAATTATAGTCTAAAGAGTCAGGACATGTGTTGAGCACCTCTGTGCAGCTCTGCAGAGTCAAACACTGTCAGCCTTGATACCTTCGGTAAAGGACAACAGACCCATTCTCCCTCTAGCGATTTACAGCAGGTGCTTCCGTCAGCGCAGGCCACAGAGTCATTACACGGAACAGCACCGACTGAAAGATAAACAGAAACTTTCATCAGTGTCAACATAACCAAACGTCACTCATTTAAATACAATTTCATTAGAGATTTAGTGCTGAAACTGAACTAACAGAGACAAATCTTTGATAATATACCTAAATCATTATAAAACAAAAATGTCAAACATTCAACTGTTCCAGCTTCTATGATGTGAGGATTTGCTTCTTTTCTCTGATTCATATCATTGTAAACTGAATATCTTTGGGTCGATTGATGATCGCCACGATGCTAAGCTCACAGTGAACGTAAACATGGAATCATCAGTTGGTTTTGTTAATGAACAATTCCAAATAAAGTTAACAAAAGATGTCTGTGTACCTAACAACACTCACACAAAAAAAAAAAAAAAAAAGTGTTTCTTTGTGCAATTCTGAACAGAAAGTAAAGTTCAGTTTTGAATCACAGAACAGTCTCAGTGTTTGTGGTACTGATTGGACTCAGCTGTGAGCCCACACAGCTACAGTAAACCCAGAGGAGNAGACGACAGTGGTGCTAGTGTGTTCAGGTGTTTTTATTCGCCTGTATATATATATATATATATATATATATATATATATATCCATCCTTCTATGCCCAACAACAGTAAGCCGCTCACATCCATCTTTTTCTCCACAGTTATACGCAGACTATACTGCACTAATAACGAATGAATATGTTTCTTTATGTATATACTGTATATATATATACACACACACACACACACACACACACACACACACACACACACACACATGTATATATCAGGCCCTGACCTCTAAACGTTCTGAGTATTTAAATGAGACTGAGATCACACAAACATGTTGGCAGTAGAAATAAGAAATGACCTGGAGATGATTGAAGTATTTAAATCAACATGAAAAATAGTTATTGACACAAAGTTTTGTAAATTAACTGCAAATTGCAGCAGCAAGACTCTTGAAAGTCACAAGCAGCAGGAACCTGGAGTAATATCCACTAACAAGCTTCAAGTCTGCTGTCCAATAGTGGTAGGTGGTGGCAGCGAACAGCCGAGTCAAGTTGAGTCTGTATGTTTGTGGTACTGATTGGACTCAGCTGTGAGCCCACACAGCTACAGTAAACCCAGAGGAGAAAACATGTCAGTCAGGAAGCTGAACTTTGTCATACAGTACTCGGGAGAGTTTGTAACACCATTTAAGAAAGTATGCCTCCATATATATGGCTGACTGATTGTCCGTGAGCCAGATCGTTCATCATTCAGGCATTTAACCAGGTGTCGTGACCCCCCTCAAACTGCTGATTCTGAAATCAGTCAGGGGGAGACCAATTCAGTGTCTTCCTGGTTTTAACTGCTCCACTCTCACCTTTGCTCTGTGCTGCCACCACCTCTGTCACAGCAGCGGGGATCTTGGAGGCCATGGTGACGTCTCCCCGGGTTGACACACAGGTGCTGTGGATTAGGTCACACTCTGTGCCCTCAGGGCAGCAGTGGATGTGATCTGAGCAACAGACAGCCTGGACGAAGAGAGGAAAGTAACTCATTCAGGGTCAGTATATTCTGTATTGAGGCTAATTCCTCTGAACTATCACTTCAGCAATCTATTCATGTGCAGAGCCAACAGGTAAACTCAGAATCTGACACTAATGACCGGTAAGTAAATGGAAATGTTCCCTCTAATGTTCACCTTTCATATTAATGCAATGTGTATTTGCTTAAATTATTTAATGCTTGAGTTTGATCATTTTCAGGTACAGAACTGAGTGAACTGTGGAGACAGCGTTGTCATAGAAATATCTTAAACATGACATAGTTCAATTTAATTTTCAAAACTTTCGGGATTAAGTTTACTGTTAATTGGATAATGTTATCAATGTAGAACGTTTTTCTTTTTTTTAATGTTTGTTTTAATGTTATTATTCCTATTTTTGTTCTTTATTTGTATTTCTAAACTTATTTTTTAAAATAATAAATAAATTGAATAATCAATACATTTATAAAATTAATGAATTTAAAAAATAATACCCAACAAATGCTGTTTTTGAGAAGATATTTATCTGTGTTCTTCTAATCTTTCGTCAAATTAAAGGATGCCTTGTAATGTGTCCATCCGGAACAACTATGAACACATTTAATTTAGTCGATCTTAAGAATTTGTTCTCAGAGACCATAAACTGACAATTACTCACATAAGGCATTGGACAGCAGCCATAAGAGCTGTTGGCCATCTGGCAGCATGTGGTTTCATCAGGACAGGCTGACTTCTTGTCTGGACAATCAACTGACAGAAAGTGAGGTAAGAACAGGGATCAATGATCAATACTTGTTTCCTTTCCAACTTGAAAACAAAAAGGATTTCATTAAATCTACTTTAAACAAACATGATAAGTAATGGATGCTTACTGTCGTTGGGTAGAGAAGGAATCTTCTTCATCAGCGGCACATGGATCTGACCAGACCTGCAGATCTCAAGCTCCAAGTCACATGTTGTGTTGCTGGGGCAACAATGGATATGGTCGCTGCAGCATACGGCCTGCACATGATCAAAGTATCAAATTACATGTAAATATGTGGCTTGACTTTCAGAAATAACGACTCATCAAAAGTATTGAGTCATTTTCCATCAACCAACTAACTGCTTAATTGAGTAGTACTTTCAGCTCTTGTGTATTTGCACCAGAGTCATACATACATCTGGGTAAAAGCAGCAGTTGTAGTCTCCACTGGGTGACAGGCAACAGGAGGTACCATTTGGACAGTTGCTTTTCCCATCAGGACACAACACTGAACCAACAGTTGGAGCTGTAGAACCATAAAGACCTGAGAAAGAAACATATTCATTCGTTATTAATGCAGTATCATCTGCGTATAACTGTGGAGAAAAAGATGGATGCGAGTGGCTTACTGTCGTTGGGTAGAGAAGGAATCTTCTTCATCAGTGGCACATGGATCTGACCAGACCTGCAGATCTCAAGTTCCAAGTCACATGTTGTGTTGCTGGGGCAACAATGGATATGATCCTTGCAGCATACGGCCTGCACATGATCAAAATATCGAATTACATGTAAATATGTGGCTTGACTTTCAGAAATAACGACTTATCAAAAGTATTGAGTCATTTTCTCTCAATCGACTAACTGCTTAATCGAGTAGTACTTTCAGCTCTTGTGTATTTGCACCAGAGTCATACATACATCTGGGTAAAAGCAGCAGTTGTAGTCTCCACTGGGTGACAGGCAACAGGAGGTACCATCTGGACAGCTCGTTTTCCCACCAGGACACGTCACTGAACCGACAGGCAGAGCTGTAGAACCATAAAGACCTGAGAAAGAAACATATTAATTCGTTATTAGTGCAGTATCATCTGCGTATAACTATGGAGAAAAAGATGGATGCGAGTGGCTTACTGTTGTTGGGCATAGAAGGAATCTTCTTCCTCAGCGGCACATGGATCTGACCAGACCTGCAGATCTCAAGTTTCAAGTCACATGTTGTGTTGCTGGGGCAACAATGGATATGATCCTTGCAGCATACGGCCTGCACATGATCAAAATATCGAATTACATGTAAATATGTGGCTTGACTTTCAGAAATAACGACTTATCAAAAGTATTGAGTCATTTTCTGTCAACCGACTAACTGCTTAATCGAGTAGTACTTTCAGCTCTTGTGTATTTGCACCAGAGTCATACATACATCTGGGTAAAAGCAGCAGTTGTAGTCTCCACTGGGTGACAGGCAACACGAGGTACCATTTGGACAGTTGCTTTTCCCATCAGGACACGACACTGAACCGACAGTTGGAGCTGTAGAACCATAAAGACCTGAGAAAGAAACATATTCATTCGTTATTAATGCAGTATTGTCAGCGTATAACTGTGGAGAGAATGATTAATATGAGTGAGTCTTTTTTTCTTCATTTACAAGATGTCTGTTTCACATTACAGTTTTTAAGTTGATCTTTGGCCCTTGGATGGCTTGTCTGAAGGTGTTTATTTACAACGAGTAATTCCCCACCTGCATTATTCTTCCTCTTTCTGGCAGGAAGCTTCTCCAGCATGGGGATGGACTCCAGAGAAGCAGAGACACACTTTGAGTGAACAAGATCACACTTTGTTCCCTCAGGGCAACAGTGGCGCTTATCCTCACAACACACAGCCTGCAGAGAGAAGAGAATACATTCTGACAGTCAGAGACACCCTTCAGCCGAGGACACAGTTTCCTGCAGATGATGGAAAAGTACCAATGCAGATGGGATCGGCAGCACTGATGCTGATAGCGGGAAAGGATTATAAATCACCATATAAACATAACATTTATAAATATATGGATTTTAGTTTACCAGGACCAATTAACTGTACAATTTGGACATGAATAAATCAAAAACCTCTGTACAAACAGGGTCTTTAATTTTATTTCTAATTTACCCTGTTCTCCAGTTAAAAACAAACTTAAATCTTCTTCTATGTCATCGCTAATTCATCAGTACAGCAAGAATCACCAAAGATGTGAAGCTGCCATGAATGAAACTCAACACTTTCTCCAGAATTTTCACAATAAAAATCTTGCAGTCTTCCATTTGTTAGTAGACTTTTGATTTGAAAAATATCAGGAAGTGTTAAGTTTTAATGACGCTCAAAAACAAAGAAACAACTGGAATTCATTAAAGTATGAAAACATTATTTCCATTACTGTTGCGGCTAATTTATTGATCGGTTTCTGAAACAAGAAGTATATTCTAATTAAAAACAAACAAGTTGTTCATTTCTAATTCCCATGAAGTGCTCATAACCAGAGAACCAGAGTCTTAAATAACAAGATGTTCAAAATGACAGTTTATTTGCCAGAGTGTTTTTACAGAGGAGTCACACAAGCGGCATCAGAAGCTGACTAGTGGACTGTGTAATGTGTTTCTTGGTGTGAAGTGCTTGGGGTTTGTGTTGAGCCTCTGGTTTTAGGTGATTGTTTTTGGGTATGTGTGTGGATGTGTGGGAGGGTGAGCATGTATATCACCTTGGCTAATGGACAGCAGCCCCAGGAGCCGTCAGGAAGCTGGCAGCAAGTAGTGTCATCCGGACACTCAGACTCCTGGTCCGGACAAATGACTGCCTTCACTCTCTCGCTGAGCTGCTGCCATCACAACATCACAGCCCATGAATGCCAATGACAGGAGTCAAAAAACACCAACGGCAGGATTACGAATGTTTTTAGTATATGGAATTAGAGAAAAACACACAGATTTAAGCTTCCTTTCCTGCATTATATCACATGGTACTGTTGTATTGAAAAACCACACACACTTTAAAAATGAACACACTAAAAATGTTAAGCACTGCTAGTGGCCCAACGAGACCACAGTGTTCATTACACAACACACTTCAGTATTAGACTGAACATCAAAGCTGAAATGATCAGTCAATCTACAGAAAATGGTGTCCATGTATCAAATATGTTATTTGAGCTACATTCTCTGATTACATTTGCATAACTAGAGGTTGAAGTTGCTGCCAGAACTTTATGCACCGCTGATTCTTGCATAAAAGTCGACAAACATCTAATGAGCACTAGGGAGGCAGTAAAACAAAGAATAAAAAAGTAAAATAACACACGTCTTTGACTTGACTAAGTCCTTTGTTAGAATTACCTGAGGGACGAGCCAGAACTGTTTGGCAGGAAGACGTGTCATCCACGGCAGAGAAACTGTCTTATTAACACATTTCTTGTGAACCAGATCACACAGTGTCCCCTCGTAGCAGCAGTGGAGGTGGTCTGAACAACACTCAGCCTACAGGTGGATTCAAACAAGAGAACACAACACAAACCAGCAGAAAATTATGTTCATAGTTAACTCATCAGAGCAGAGATCACTCTGTACACACCGTAAATTCTCAAAATACTATAATATCTCCTCCAACCCATCATTAATCTTGTCTGACATGCAGGTTATGGTATTGCTATAATAGAAGTGCTTGGTGAAATTTCAGATGCTCAAACATTATTAAATTCTAACTCTAACATGCCCGAGTCAGCGCATCAGAAAACTCCTGCCCTGCCCCCTAGACACTGAAACTATAGTGAAAGGTGTCAGTTTTATGTAATGTTGCTGGTACAATGTCAGTATGACCATCAGCAAATCGTTTCACTGTCTACTTTTGCTGAAAACCACATGAAATATCAAGCGTGAAAAATGGGTGAGACGCCAAAACTCTAGACGATGCACCGCAGCAGCGAAGCTCAAGCTGAGTGTCTCACACAGGCTGTTTGGCTGCTGTAACCTGACCTGAGTGCAAGTATGCATTACTATTTATAATCCAATTAGAGCTCTGACTATCAGTTGATCAAGCTAATCAATTATTGGATCTATAGGAAAACTATTCTGATGATTAATTAATCGCTTTGACTCCATTGTCTCTGCTTCTCTGGACATTTTTCAAAATTTAAAATTTTGTTTACACAATGACTAAATGATTAATCAAGAAAATAACAAACACTGTAATCAATAATAAAAATAATTATTAGTTTTAGCCTTAAATCCAATAATATAACACTGACAGGAGCTGGTCTTTAAAGTTATTTTTTTCATTTTTAAGTTATTTGTTTTAGGCTTTTTGTGCCTTTATTGATAGTGCAGTAGAGAGAGACAGGAAATGGGAAGGCAGAGAGAGGGGGAATGACATGCAGCAAAGGGCTGTCTGTAGCGGGACTTGAACCGGGGCCAACTGCAGCGAGGACTGTAGCCTCTACACATGGGGCAGATGCTCAACCAACTGAGCTACTCGACTTTTACTTGTAATGGAATATTTTACATGATACAATGATAACTTTTCTTTAATAAAAGATCTCAGCACTTTGTCTGCCACTGTTTAATTGACCAAGAAGAATTTAGTTGTGCTTGTACTCATGCAAGTGGCAAACAAGTCATTTGAACTTGCATCTATCAGCAGCAAGACCAGCAATAAGCATCACAGACAGTTTAATTCAAAGAAATCACATAACCATACGTTAACTCACACGTGGTAGAGGACAGCATCCATATCCTCCAACAGTGTTCTTGCAGCAGGTGTTTTTGTCCTCACACATGCCTCCATCGGGACAGACCAGCGCTGTGCTGAGGCCCAGCAGAGCCAGACACAGGATCCCCATCTGCAGCGCCTGAACACCAAACAGAGAGGAGACTGCTGTGAGCGGCGCAGCGTGATGAAATGTGGTCTGACAAAATATATTTAAAAAATCCTGAACTACAGTCCACAAATTCCATCTTATCATGTTGGTTTCTATGTTTCTTTCTGCTTGTGAGAAACCAATGAAATCAGTGTGGAGATGGAAAACACAGGTGAGGACGGTGTGTGCAGCAGCTCAGCAAGCATTCCAACTGATAAACTGGATTTCCACACTCAAACCCAGATTCTTGCTGTAAAGTTCATGTCCCTTTTATGTATGTTTAGCACTTCATGCTGTCAACGGCCATAACACAACACCAAAAGTCACTATGCGTAAGGTTTAAATAATATACTGGTCTACTATTAGAGTTTTTGTAGCACTCTTGATTATTTTCCTCATCAATTAATATGAATCCAACAACATTTGTAATTTTTGCATGAAAATTACTTGATAAATAATCAAAATGGTTTTCAATTAATTTTCTGTCAATTTGGAAAACAAAGCATCATACTATACACGTTTTGTATGTAAAAGTCTTAATATGTAAAGGAGGTAAAGTTGTCAAGATGATGCAGTGGTTCTGTATTTGCCTCTGAAATGTAGTAGAGCAGAAGTAGAAACATTTCATCCAGAGAACTATTAAACTCTCAAGTTGCGGCAACTGCTACGGTTGTTCTATTGCAATAAGTGGACTGCATGGCTGAACTGCACTGCACCATGATGGTCTGAGTTTTAAAGCCTGAGGATATGTGAACAGATACGACAGTAAAGCAATGATATATAACACACATGTATTATGGGCAATAAAAACAATGACAAACAGATAGTAATGCACATATAATTTATACTCCCTCCCTACTACAGCATGTGTGTTGCACTACATCTTGTACATGTTGCCTTGGTGAAAACAAAAAATGTTTTTCTCTTTTCTTTTTTTTTTTTTACACACACACACACACACACACACACACACACACATATATATATATATATATATATATATATGTGAGTATGTCTGTTTATATCAGTGTATAGTCATATATGAGGATGTGCAAAGAAGTAAAAGATCTCTACAAGTGTAAGAGCAAAATGACTTCCTTTAGATTGTTAAAAATGTGTCAGAAGTGAAGAAGCTTCTTCTGTCTTACTGAACTGAAGCTAAAAGTATGTTGTTCATATCATCACGTAACAGGAACTAAAACTTGCAACACTTTTTTTTTTTAAATTAGGGGTCAATTCATGTCGTTAAGAGTTGATTATCTTTGAAAATGATCCACTGAAGAATCAGCGCGCGCACACACACACACACACACACACACACACACACACACACACACACACACACACACACACACACACACAGGGGTGTATTAACTTAAGTAAAGGTAGAGAAGCATTATAAAGTGTCAAAGTAAAAGTACTGGTTTGGCAGTGAAATGGCTCATGTGACTGATGTACTGTATCATTATGTATGACTCAGATTGTTTATCCTGAGTCAGCAATGCTACCTCAGCATTTTACTGCTGGAGCTAGTTTTAACTACCATGCAGTTTTTTAGTTTAGTCCAATGGTTCCCAACCTAGGAGTCGGGCCCCAAAGGATCACAAGATGAATCTGAGGGGTCTTGAGATGATTCAGAGAGGTTAAAAGAAAAAAACTAAGTTCTGAGTCCTTCAAAGTCCTTCAGTAGTTGCTTGCTTGTTTTATCTTTGTTTATATTTCTTTTCTTCTTTTGCTTATTGTTATGCACCAACACACCAAATCCACCAAATTCCTTGTATGTAGAAAACCTACTTGGCAATAAATCAGATTCTGATTCGGTGTAAATTTTTCAGGCATTTCCTATAGTCTGTTTTTTGAAATATTGTAAAATTTAGCACATAGTATAGCTATGGGCCTGTCTTCAGTCCGTTTATTTGTTTACCTTCTAAATCTATCTATCTATCTATCTATCTATCTATCTATCTATCTATCTATCTATCTATCTATGGCATAACTTGAAATTTGAGTTATTATTATTTTTTGTCAATCAACTGATGCATTAACCATAAAGCATCATATTATATACTGTATTTTTTTTTTTAAATGTAAAAATCTCAATTTGTAAACTAACTATAGCTGTCAAGATGAATGTAGTGGAGTAAAACATACAATATCTTCCTCTTTAAAGTAGCGCAGCAGAAATAGAAAGTAATATAAAATGGATATACTAAAGTTTAGTATTTATACCTCAATTTATACCTAAGTACAGTACTTGTTTAAGCGTATTTCGTTAATTTGTACCACCTGTTGTCAGTCTACTTTACCATTTTTATCAGATGACTTGAGTCAGAGGCAGAGTTCAGTTGTTATTAACGTTGAGCACTGCACTGCATACTCCTTGTACAGCCTACAAAACAACAAAACAACAAAAAAAAACACCATTAGTCAACGATAATCTAGGAAAACACTGAGCGATACTATAATATATATATAATATATATAATACTTCCTATATAAAAGTTTGCAAAAACATGTCGCAAGACAAAACAAACCGTAACGAGCTAGTCCACAGCAAAACAAGTCAAATTAGCTTAGCATGCTAGGTTGGTTGCTAACGGTAAAGCTAACGCGTTTGAATGACTTTTTAACGGATGTTATTTTTTTCCGTCTGTGAAACTGAAGCGTGTTTCTCACCTGGTGGTTTCAGCATGAAGTCCAGACTGTCACATATGTGTCGTATTTAAAGCAGTTTCCTATTATCCAGGACTGACTGAAGCTATTTTTTGATTCACAATTCAGCAATCACATGACACACGCAGCCTCATGTGACTGTGACTGTGCAGTGTGGAAGAGTGTGATGTGTGTGTTTTAAAGGCACATTACCCAGCGTACTGGATATTAATGCGGAAGTGAAAATGTGATGAAAATGTGAAAATTTGTCTTTTTTTTTATTTATATTTGTTCATTTTTTTTATTATTGTTTTTCTTCTGTTCGTAGAATTTTTTTAATATGTTTCTTTTATTTAAAGAGCTGATATGTCTGATTGTAAATGTTCCAATTTAAATAAATGGAAGTACCCATTCCAAAGTAAAACTGTTAATACCACACTGTAGAAATACTGTGAGTCTGTTTGTGTATGTATTTGTGTAATTGTTTAGTACTAATGCAGTCTGCTACAACAGTCCTGCAATAAATCCTCCTCCAGTTTTTGTTTAAACTGTGTTAAAGAGTTGATGATGTTCATTTTGGAGGATATAGTCTGTACTGCTGTTTAACTGCACCACATTATACAAAGAGGTGTGTTTCCCTCTTTGTTTTGAATGGAGTGGGCAGAATAATAGGAACACCTGTCAACATAATGCAGTTCAGTTCAACAACAGCACCACAAGTTACAGCCCCCAAAATGATCACCAGTGTTAGGGAAGCTACTTTGAAAGGATAGTTAAAAAAAGTATTCATGGGAAATTGCAAGGAATGTCAGCTTTGGTTTAGTATACAATAACTGCTTAAGTATGGCCATAGTGATTCTTCGTCAGGCTGAGATTCGGGAGGTTTATCCATGATTGCAAAAATTCAATACCACTAGAATTACATATTGATTGAGAAAGAGTGAGAACTTGACCTTTTATCATATGAAAAACATGTCTCTGTTTACATTTAATTTAATGCTCTAATCATAATTTGCTATGCTACAATATCAGTGTAAAGGTGTAATACAAATAAAACAAATAGCATTGCTTGTTTAAATGTTTCTTTGTGTTCAATTTTGAAAAGAAAAACTAGTCTCTCCCTTTCAAAATAAAATCCCAAAAGCTGACAGACTGTGGGAACAAATTTATTTCTATTTTGTCTCATGTACAGAAAGAATCAATTTACAGTTTACAAACAACTGACCAGGTTTATGAAGCAAATGATTTACTGCACAGGATGAAGACCTACAGTTCAATCCTCCTGACCTTCATAAGAATCAAAAAATCCAACAAAGCAGGTTTAAACGTGTCTCTCGAGGGGGGGTGAAATCAGCTGTGACTGAATACTCTCTGAAACTGTCCAAACACAAGTTCACAAAATCTACTGAGAAACACTGATCTCTTGTGTATAAAAACAAAAACAAGCAAGGAAAGCCACAATTGCACAACTCATAGTAATTCCGTATCTGGCCCCAAAAAAATGTACATTTACAGCAGTGGACACAACAGTTCAGTAGGAATCGTTTCATGGCTGCGTTACTCTTCAGACTTAGACTTTAACATCACATTTTCAGTTTGTACTGTAGGCTACTGACACAGGCTTATGAACAGCAAGCGAATGGTGAAAAGGGAGCAAGAAGTCAGCATGACTTTTATACAGCCTTCAAGATTTTCACTTCATAATCAACCTATTACTCTGCAACAAAACAAAAACAAAAACAAAACAAAACACAAACTTTTTCAAGTGTTCGAAACTTGTGAGCTTTTACAAATCTGCTAGATGACATAATTAAGTTCACAGTTGCTGATGCGTCGCCGGCAGTGGTGATGCTAGTAACAGCGGGAGCGTGTTGGTCAGTATGTTATTGTTGTAAACATTTACGACCGGAAGTGAATTTTGTTAGAACTGGATTAAGGGGGAAAAAAACAGTGTATCTTCATATAACCAAGTTCATTTGGCAACACAATTCAATGCGCCAGTGCATCATCATCATTAAGTGCCAAACATCCTCAAAAAAGGTTTCATTAAAAACACCCTATTCTACATGTTACATGCACATCATACTGTATAGACATAAAATCTCATATAGTTCATCATACCATTTACAAGTTTGGTGAAAAAGAGGATAGGTATAAGAAATTAAGATATCCAAGGATGTAATAGCCGCAAGAAAAGTTGTCAGTTTTGGCAGGCATGCTCCCCAGAGTGACATGTTGTTGTTGCTGTTGTTACCACAATGCAGTGTGCTTATTAGTGCCTGTCAATCTCGACAGCGTGGTTTAGGTGACGACTGACTGCATTTGAAAAAAGGGACCTGCATGCCTATCACTCGATCCTATGTGAAAGAAGGCACTTACAGGAGAGAAGTGGTACAGGCCCTGTCTACAAACAACCCCTGCAGACCTCAGTAGAATATTAAATAGGTAAATCTTCAAGTAAAGTGATGTTTTTGCTGCGCCATATCTGTTTTAGACCATGTTTCTTGGCGATTAAGGGGGGTTGTCTACGCAAGAGCCCGAAGAACTGTCAGGGGCTTTTGTTGCCTTTTCTTTATTTCATACATTCATATGCATGCAACCTTTCTATACCAAACGGTCTTTCAAATGTCTGGGAATCTATTTACACACACAAAAAAAAAAAGATATCTCAACAACAGGAGAAAAAGGCAGAAATGCATACTTTTGGCAGAATTGTACAGTTGATCACTGTGATAAATCGATGACAGAAAGGATGACAGAGAGACTTGAAGATGATACTCAACGCTTTCAAATCATTACTATCTGAATAAGTAATTACAACACATGAACACAGTACAGGAGGAAGAGGAAATCAAGTACATCCCTGAAGGAGCAAAATGCAAGTCGCGTCAGACGTGGTATGGTTTGCATTATCCGTTCACAGGGGCTCAAGAAAGAAAATAATCAATACAATTGATAGGTTCCCTAAATATTCAGGCTTTGGGGAGATGTTTCCTTTAAAAGAAACTTTTTCTAGTTACAGTTTATGACAGGGGAGAAGTCAAACAAACACAGGCGCACATCTTCTAACATCAATATGAGCCTTTGTGTAGAGTAAGTCATGGGAAGGAAATCTAATTCACCTAAATCCCCATCAATCCCATAAAAATGTCATCCACTTCCAAATACTTGGTAATTATCAATCAATCAATTCTAAAATCATTAGTAAGTGCTTTATTCTTATATTTTGCTCTATAAAATGGCTATTTCCACAGTCGGTAGATGCAATGGCTCAGACGATGGTTCAGTGATGTGATAGGTGACAGGATTCACAATAAACTGGACAGATCTCCAGGTCTACAATAGGTCATCTCAGTGGACACCAGTGGGATTAACTGACAGTGAGACTACGAGAGTAATCAGAAAGTGCGAGAGCACCTCACCAGAAACACAAGTCAAACAACAGCCTGAAAAATGGACCAGTGAAGCATGGTTGTGCTATTGTGATTTCTCCCGGTCAAAACATCACTCTTCTCCCATGTTTGATGTGGAAAGATTCCCCTTTGAAAAGATTGTTAAAGGCCCAGTGTTTCGTAAGTTCAAAAAAAGCTCACTTCCTTGGGTGGAAGACCATGAGAGGCCTGTCTTCAATCTTCTGCCATGGGCTCTTCTTGTTCTCGTCTTTGTCGTCTGGATCATCCTCGGGACTGGTCATGGAGTCGCGGCGGTTCTCGCTGTTGCTGCTGCGGCTGCTGTTCACACGACTGCGTCCTCGTCTGGGGATGGTGGATCCTCGGGAGGAAGGACCTTCATCCAGAAGAGGGGTGAGGGAGTTCTCCTCGGGTGAGACAGGGCGTCCCTCGCTGCTGCTGGGTTCGCTGTGGTCAGGGTAGGCCAGCTTGGAGTAACTCTTCCCACCGCCGCTGCTGACACCATGGCCCTTCCGTCCTCCCGTTCCCCAGCGGTCATCTTTCCCCTTCCGGTTCACTGCTGATTTTCGTTCTTGAGCCTCCAGAGGGGGTTCAAGGTTGATGTCTCGCGGAGTGCTGCTGGAACCACCTCCAAATCCACCACCACCACCACCACTGAGGTCATTCCCAACATCTATGTAAGAGTGGCGCACATGGGCGTTAGCTCGTCCATCCAGGGAGATGAACCATGCCCTTGGGTGTTGTTTTACACCCAACTCCAGGAGCTTCTTCTCGGTCAGAGCCTGTAATTCTCCGTTCATCTGAGCCATGGTGGAGTCGTTGAAGAGCACGGGGATGGTCACAGGTCCACCGGAGGAGTCGGACGCCCAGCTCGGCTCCTCAGAGTCGTCACCTTGGGATCCACCTTGCTGCTGCTGCTGTTGCTGCTGTTGGCCTTGTTTCTGGGAGTGGTGGTGATGATGTTGCTGGCCTCCTCCCATCTGTGCACCATCTTTGTCTTGCTCCTTCTGGTCCTTTCCATCTTTACCAGAAAACTCAGAAGGCAGGCGCATGTAGTGGGCTGGAATGACCAGGGTTGGCACCATACTCCTGTACATGTTCTCCTTCATCTGGTCAATGGAGCTGCAGAAGATGATTTGACCTGGTTGGGTGTTGAGGGAGGTGGGTCTGGCGAGGCTGTCAGCTGCTGCTGCTGAATAATCTGGAGGTTTGTCAGACTGGCTCGGCACATAGCCTTGGAAGCGAGGCGGAGATGGGGGATCGGAAGAGTACCCTCGATTGTCATTGGCGTTATGGTGTCGGTGATATTCAGACTCTTTGCCCTCCATGGGGCTGTAGCTCCGGTTGTAGTCTTCATGCAGCAAAGGGTTGTCCAAGTTGTTGGTCTCTGTGGCACGTGTAACCTTCATGGGGAAGCTTTCCCCTCGTTGGGGACCTGAGGCATTTTTTGCCTTCGCGTGTCGCAGCATGTGAGCCGGGACATGTTTGGTTAGGTCCTCCCTTGAACTCTGGTAGTCTCGAGATGGGGACATGTCAGATTTGTCATTAGAAGGACCAGATTCAACATGGCCTCCGCAGATCAGGTTTAGGCGTGACGTAGATGTACCCTGGTCTCTCTTCGCTCCGTTCAGATTAGAAGTGTGGGGTTTGCCTTGTTGTCGACGAGGTTTCAAACACTTCCGCCTAAAAAGTAAAGAGACACCAAAGATCAGAAATGAAAGAAGCACCTTTTGTCTGCCAGGATATTGAAAGAAGACTCTGATCTAAAATTAAACCCGCATTCAGCACCAAAATCTCTGCTGACATTCTGTCATTTTTGCTATTGATAGAAACCTAGACCCAGAGACCTGCGCCTACGCTCCCCACACCTGCAGTAGTAGAGCAGCACGCAGAGCAGGATGAGCACCAGCAGGGCCAACGAGCCCAGGATGGAGAGCAGGAACAGGGTGTGGTAGGTGGTGATGTCCCTCAGGCCCGGGTGAGACAAACCCAATCCTGCAAGAAAATTCATGGTAGAAAGATGTCTAAGGATCATTCTGGAACTTGACATTCTTACCACGCTGTTTGGTATACTTCAGATTTTATATAATAAAATGGGAAAATTCACTTATGTTGTGAGAATAAATTCACCCAATTGTCTCCATCAGATCAGTTAACATTGGTTAAACTGGGAAACATCCAATACTGGATCAACATTTATGTAACATTATGTAGAGAGGGTAGGTGTAATAAGCTATAACCTCAGCCTACACCTTTTGAGCCAATATTTGTGTATTTCATTTCAATGTTTATTTACTATGTATAAATATTAACAAGGACCGAAATAAAATTGAACTGAACTGGAGTGAAGAACCGATGTTTTTCAAATAAACATGAAACATACAAATGTTTTCATTAGCCATGCTAGTGTCATGGCTCAAGGGATGGCAATGTTCTTTGTTTGTTTGGTCCGCCACTTTGGTCCAGACGGAAATATCTAATATTTGATTAATTATTATGACATTTTGTACAAGCATTCATGACCCCCTGAGGATACAGTGATTTTGTGCACCTAGCACCTCCAGCAGGTCAAACATTTAACTTTACCAAGGAAATATCTTAACAGCTACAAAATGGATTGGCATAAATTTTGGTACAGATGTTCATCGTCGTCAGAGTATGAGACTTTGATGATCCTCTGACTTTTCCTCTGCTGCTATGAGGCTGACATTTTTGTCTTTTCTGTGAAATATCTTGACGATAGGGCTGTCACATTTTCTAAAAACTCATGTTTGAAGAACTCAAACAAATTTAAACACAATGAGTCCTCAGATTGGTTATAGTTGTAGAGTAAAGCAGCGGACAGCCTCATCTTTGTCGTTAATTTTGTCATCTATGGTGAAGAACCCAATATATTATTACTGCTGCTATTTAGCAAATGTTATCAGGCTAAAATGCTAAACTAAGATTGCAAACATGGAAACATTATTATGTTAACCTTAACATTTTTAGCATGTTGCTATGCTAACAATAGCCTTCCAGCCTCACAGAGCTGTTACTGTAGCTGTAGACTCTATTTAGCTTTTGGGCAACAGTGGAGCTAATGGAGCTGAAATATATCAGGCTTCGGATACACACACAGTACTTGTTAGTAGGACACCTTCATTTTTAGTTTTCAAACAGAGTTTGCTGACAACAAAAAATGTAAAATATCACCAGCCTTATCTCTTGAAGTGGGTTTTTATCTGGTATGTGTTTTAACTTCGTCCAGGAAAAAAAATAGCATATTTAGTGCTTTTATCACAGCAGCTTTATGAGAAGATTACCAAATAAAAGGTTTCCCTGGACCGATATCAACATGATGTTCTGGACTTAAAAGTAATACCTGCGCTTCAGTACCAAGAAGGTACCAGGAACATCTGCTGGCACAGCAACAACAATGAAGATGATAAACAACCCAAACAGGAGAACGGAGGGTGAGATGAGTTACAGCACCTGAGGATGATGGGAAGGCAGCCAACCAGTATCCCATCTGAGGAACCACGACATTCCAGACAAACTGTGTGCCATCTTTTTTGATGTAGCCCGTCCCGTTCCTAACCCACAGTCCTGGAGAAACAGAAATGATGATCGTTAAATACATACATACAGCTTTAGTTACTTGTTATACAGAGTAAGATGTTTACATACAAAATGTATGAGTAGCTGACAAAATATGATGCTCAATTATAAATGAAACTGCCCGACAGTGTTTACAATCAGAGCTGAAACAATTAGTCCATTAATTATTTTGACAATCGTTTTCCTGATTTTACTTAAGTAACATTTTCCACACAGTTTTGGGTTTTGTGGTATTAGTACTTTTACTTAAGTAAAGGATCTGAATACTTGTTCCATCTCTGTGGATTACAATCAAAATCAAATTTCATACCTAAATTTAAAAAATATGTTTTTGCAACTATATTTTACATTACTGGACACGGTTGTTTCACTGCATCTATGATTTATGTGTTTTCCTCACCCGTCTTAGGCTGATACAGCCAAGCAGGTACACTTGTGGCCATCCTGTTGCGTGTGTCAGACGGCAGCGGCACAGAGATGTGGATCGGGTCCGAGACCTGGATTGCGACACCATCTTTGTCAAAGAGCTGAATGCTGACCACCGCCAAAGCTGTCAAGTCTGTCCAACCTGTTTCTGCACCTGAACAGGAGAAGTCGGTGACATCAGCTTCAACACTTTTTTTACACATCTCGTTATGTGATTTCAAATAACGAGCCTAAACCAGTAAGGCTTGTTCTCAGCAGTGATTTCTGTCTCCTACCTGAGCTGTTGGTCTCTTGGCCCAGGAGAAACGGGAAACCGCCGATTTCATACTGACTCCTGGCTGTGGTCATTGCGGCCGACAGCGCCGTGTAGTTGGAGTTGGAGGGCAGCTGGAGGGACTTCCTTTGGAGCTGCACCAACGGCTGGTTACGAGCTCCTGAAGAAAAAGAAACCACAGACACTCCCAGTCTGTAAATCCTGCAGCTACCGTTATTTATTTTGTCCTAATGTGTTTTAAATGTGTAAACATGGTGTTACTGTGGTGTATACTAAGAAAAAGTACTCTTCTGCAGCTGTTGCTATGGCGACAGCTGCAGCAAATAACACAGGGTCATCTAAATGTTAAGGAGTGAAATATACGGAGGCCTGAAGAGACACAGGGGAGAGGAGAGGGGTGATCTGTCTTCACTCTATGACACTCTCACAGACTAATTTAAGACGTGATGACAGAATAACTGTTGAAGGGTCAAACTCAACTCCCCAAGCAACTAAAAATGCACCATCATTTTCTAATAGATGTACATTTTATAAAATAGTCTTCCTGTGATTCAATAAATTGTGAAAATAAGAAGATAATCCCTCATAAATTCAAGGTGTGAAAGGGTAAGTGAGCAGACACTATGCATCTGGAAATGTTCAGGTTTTTAGGAAAAAAGAAAAATGGACAAATGTGGTTGTTATTGTTACCTGGTGACCCAGACAGCACCTGCAGGACATCATCATACAGAATAAGAGTCCCTGGCCTCTGAACGAGGAGGTACAGGCTGACTGATGCATACACTAAAAAAAAAGAAAAATTTAAATTAGCACAGTAGATCTCCAGGTGCAACAACAAAGCTGAGACTGAGGGTGTCTGCAAGTTAAATTCAATTTTTAGTACCATATTTAATATATGAAAGTATGATAAAAAAGCAGTAGAACTGGTTTTATCAGGACTTCCCAACTATATATAGCGGCCCTACAAAGGCAAAATTCAACTTCATACTTGGTCAACACTGAATTATAATCTGTATCTGATTTCCTGTTTTATTATATAAAGAATATATAAAATAATAATATATGTAATATAAAAAAAACTATGTTTGTTTATTAGCCTTTGTTCATTTTGAATGAACAGAGTGAACAGAACAAACATTCAAATATTCATGAAAACCCTCCATCCCACTGCTAATATCTCATGTCTCTGTGAAATTAAGAAATAAAACCTAATAAAAATAACTTTAAATATTGAGTTATACATGTAGGTTGTAGTGGTTATACACAAGAATCTAAATAAATTGAGTAATATGCACAAGTCAAAATAAACAATGAAAAAATGGACATAATTCTGGCTTTATGATCTAGTTTTTGTGGGTGTAGATTTTACCCCTGGTTGTTTTCTGTAAATGAAAAAGATCCATTTTGTTGAACTTTATATATACACTGTTGCTCATAAAGTTGGAGTAAAATATTTTTTACCTCTTTCCATGAAATGTGCCAATGTGATTTATTCTTGACAGATAAAGTGTATATCTTCTCAAAACTTTAGTAGTCAATCTCTTCCAAACATATCACAATGAAAATGAAACCACAATTAAACTGAAAACAAAATTATTAAATAAATACTAAATATATATACTAATATAATTTTTTTTGTAAATGCCTTTCAAGGCACTCAAGGGCACCTTGCAACACAGTAAAAGAAATAAAATAGCGAGGATAATTAAATTAGAATAAATATCATTGCATAAACAATTAAGCAGAATAGGCAAGTTTGAAGAGGGAGTTTCTAAGCAGATTTATGGACATTCAATCAAGAAGAAAAAACTTTTCGAGGAAACTAAATTAAATTCTTTGTGAGACTTTTCACAAGGCAGATTTTACAGAGCATCAGAATCATCACAGGGAAAAACAGAGGAGGGTGAAAGTACATTTCATGCTAAATAAACTGACGTACAGGGGATGCGGCTGGAGTGCCAGGGCACAGAGTTGGTGACATAGTCTTGTTTGGAGGCTGTGATGATGACCCATGTTCCCACGCGGTACAGGAAGCTGACCCTCAGGACGCCATCTCTGCCGGCTCTGCTGGACGCTAAGACGGTTTGATTCCCGTGGACTTCCACCTGAGCGTCGGCCAGTGGCGACAGGTCGCTGTTGTCAAACACCTGGACTTTTATTTGCACCTCTGTAAGAACATAAAGAGAAAACGGTCCAAATAATTTTACACGGATCTGGCATTACTAGTTCGTCAACAGAGAACCGATTAAACATTTAAATTATTTATTAAGCAAAAACTGTCAAACGCTTCCTGGTTCTTAATCTTAATTTAAAACACCTTAAATTTGAAGACTGAGTTAAGGTTTCCTTAAAATAAAAACAGTTGCACAAAACACCCTTAAGTCTTCTCCCTCTCTAGGTCCTTAAAATGGTCACTTAAGTCTTTGAGAGTTTTCTCCTTATCTTAGTCTATAATTAAGGAAGCACTTAAAGTCAGTTAAAGGCTAACTAAACTAAAGGCACCTCTGACTCCGTCTTAACTGCAACATGGCCACGTTTAAGGCAATAAATGAAGAAAATGAACCTTTTAAGAGTTTCCAAGCAACACCCTTAACTAACTCCCTCAGCTAAGGAGACATTAAACCTTAAGTGTCATACTTAAGTCAAAAACTAATGGTGTTTTGTGCAACAGGACCTAATTTGGGGTTTGGATATTTTTCAGTTATTTTTCAGTAGCGGAGCGACTTTATATCGTGTGCATCATGTGGAAGGATTATTATATTTTTAATGAATTTATTAATCATGGAATCTCTACAGTCCGACTTACAAATATTAAATCTACAATCATATAAAACAGAGAAATTTGGTAATACAACACTTTACTGGTCCCTTATTTTTCAGGTTCAGGGCCTGTGAATCACCACAAACATCTGATCTTTATTTAAGTAGCTGTGATGTTGTGCTCAGTGACGCTTGTGCCACCAGTTGGAAAAACAAGAAGTCATCCGAGAATGGAGGCATCAGGTTTGTGTGACAGACACATAAACAGCCACAAAAACAGTGACAAGAAGGAAAGAGATCAACGCAGAGGGAACAACTCTTGAATCAACAGATTTCTCCGATAGAAGCAAAACACAATGAATCAGACTGAATCATGAAGTGAAACAAAACGGCAATTCAGTTTGTTCCATTAATTAACAAAGAGAAAAGAACTGGTATGTAACTATAAATTTATATCCTATATTTTATTACTAATTGTGTTAATTAGTAGACATCCAGTTAATTAATCCACAGCGTACACTTCAACATGTGAGGAGAGCAGAGTTTCCAGTGATACACGAGCAATGAATAAATATTTGCTTGGGTTAAATGAAACAGAAATCTTCTCACAATATTTGAGGTTTTTAGCCTGATAAATTACAGTCCAAAGTCCAACTCGCTTGTTATTTCATACGCTTTCAAACACATCTCATGGCCTTCCTCTGCAGATGGACCGAATCAACTTAACCGTCTCCATGACAATTGAGTATCCCTCCACCCATCCATCCATCCATCCATCCATCCGCAGACGAAGACCAAAATATGTCGCTGAAAGCTTCCAAAACGACAAGAGTTGGACCTTGTTGGACCCTAAAATGTTTCCAAGGTCAAGAATGAACCTCCAAGCTCGGATTATATAACAGATTGCTGACAGGTTTTAGCACTAAATACAACAGTAGAATAGAAAAGAGTAAATATTTTTTTCAGCTCAAACTTTTGCAGTATTTGCCTTCCGGTCACAGATTCCTTGTTCCACTCAACACTGTAATGTTAAGGCAGTAATTACACTGGAGCCGGGCTCGATTCATCAAGTCACCCTCGGCTGTCGTACAAGGACAACATCATTATGCGACAGTGTAATGATCCTGTCCATAAATGACCTCCAGAGTCAGGGGAATATGTTCGCATAAAAACAAACGACGAGCTCACAACAGCACACCATGTCACTGTTGGCTGGAGGTTTACAAATTCTGACACTGTGGGCCCCTGTGGGCCCCTACTCAGACAAAACTGAAACAACTGCGTCCTGTTTTGTTTTTCAGATGCTCAGGTTTCCAACACAAAATGAGAAGTTAATGGATTTTGTAGCTCTGAGTTAAACTTTCCTTGAAATAAAAACAGTTTTACAAAACACCCGTAAGTCTTCTCCTTAAAGTTTCCTTAAAATGTACACTTAAAGGTACACTTAAGTGACTCCCTCAGCTAAGGAGAGATTAAACCTTAAGTGTCATACATAAATAGAAAACTTTAGGGTGATTTTGTGCAACCGGACCCAGGCTTTTTGTTTTGAAATACATTTTTTTTTTTAAACCTACATATTTGTTCACATTTTGGCAAACTGACGCCAATAAAAGCAGCCAAATTACTTATTAGCACTTCCTGTTTGCAGTGTTGCCATGGTGTACAGACGACTGTCACTGGATCACTGTGACGCTGAAGGAAACATAAAAACGTTATGAAGTTCTGAGTTATGAACCTCGTTGTTTCCCTTAACCTGTGATTTCCAAGTGAATTTATGGAAGTTTACTCATGACAGACACTGGAGCTAATGATCCTGACTCACGCTTCCTGAATCCACAGAATCTAAAAATGTGTGTATCATGTCTGGATTGTTATAAGTGTATAAGTGTTATGAGTGTGAATTGTGTCACAAGCGCTGCTGCTATTTCAATTGCCGACTATGTCGATAAACTACTGACTTCCTGTTGATTTCAGAACAGCAGCATCCACTTGTCCTATTCGCATCATGCAGTATTTCTTTTGTTTTTTGTCTCCCTTCCTCTGGTGCAGACCGGTCATTTCCAGTAGTGATGATGTTCGCAGTCATCACAGACACACCCATCACATCACAAATCCATTGCGTGGCTATTTCTGCCCTTCATCTTTCCCTGTGTTTCAACCCCAGAACATTTTGTTTCTCATCTTGCTTCTTGGACGGCCTGGATGTGGGTCACGCTGGGGGGTTGTTTCCATGGATACGCACTGACTCTCCAAAAAGCTGGCTTGTTGTGCTTCCTCACTACGAGCTGTCGTCCTCTAACCCCTCTGGGCCTCCAGCAACAAAGCCCTCGACGCACAACTTTACAGTGACAGTACTAATGGCTGCATTCAGATAATAAGCAGCATGTATGTGTGTGTATGTCCGTATCCATTGTTTGTGTAAATGCTGTCAGCCACTACCATAATTGTTTCAATAAAGGCTCTCTTGTGTGTGTGTGTGTGTGTGTGTGGAGAGGATTTCCTCAATCTGGGCTCAGCACTTAAAACACTGTGGCTTGAAGCAGCTCTATTGACAGAAACACTGAGAGTCACAGTGTCACATTGATGAGAGTCTGGGAAATTTTTCACTCTCCCACAGTCCTTCAGCAGAGATTTAGTGGAATATAAACCCTCCTCAAACTCCAAGATAGATCCTTAAAACATTGATTCTCACTGTGTTTATCAAAGTCTGAGGCGGGAGACTGAGATTTTGTAAGAATTTAGTCATTAAGCTGTTTTCTTTAAATATAGTCAACATGTATCACAGCTTTTCTAAAAGCACAATATGGCTGCAACTAACAACTATTTTCATAATGGCTTCATGTGTTTGGTCTGAAGAAAAGACCTAAGAGCCAGGCCTTGAGAAGTAAGTAAAAGTAGCAAAACCACAATGTAGAAATACTCAAGTAAAAGTCTGGCACACAAAATGTCACTTCAGTAAAAGTATAGAAGCATCAGAAAAACCTGCCAGTGTTATGTTATTATATGATATATTATAGGATAGTTCAAACTGATGCATTAATGAGTAAAAATCATGTTTCTGTTGTAGATAATCCAACTTTTTCTACTGTCTGAGATTAAATTTATGACAAATCGCATTTTATGAGCTGATTATGTGTTTGTTTGTTTTGTTTCCTTTTCTGCAATGTAACTGTAGCTGTCAAATAAATCCTGTACATTAAATGCTACAGCATTACCAGTAAAAGTACAGCCCTCTTTATACAGGATGGCCTCTTTCAATCTGTTATTGATTATGTATATTGTGCTACTTATTAATACTGATATGCAGCAAATGTTGACTACTTTGGTTAGTGTTGGATTGTTCAAACTAAAATGCATCATAGATAGATAGATAGATAGATAGATAGATAGATAGATAGATAGATAGATAGATAGATAGATAGATAGATAGATAGATTCTTTATTTATCCCCTAAGGGAAGTTCAGGTTTGATACTATAATATGTTTTATATGTAAAATGTAAAACCTGCAAAGTAACTGTAACTCAGATAAATGATAATATAGTGGAGTAAAGAGTACAATATCCACCTACATAGTAACAAGACATGAAAACTACAGTGGTAAAGTACGAGTACCTCAGAATTGTACTTGAGTAAATGTACTCAGTTACACTCCACCTCTGTCTGTGACCATCCATGCATCTCAAAATAGCTTGAAGCAGAATACAACGTAATTACATAATGTCCTTCAAAATGCACACCATAACATAAACAGTGCTGCAGCTGCATTATTTAACGCGTCATCACTGCCTTTGCTTCATGTAAATTCCTTTTGGGCCTCAAATGTGTCTGCTGGGTCGGTGACTGACACATCCACAGGACCTCGGGCCATCCAGTGTCATTAATGTGCAAAGCAAAAAAGAAAAAAAAAAAGAAATAACACACGAAGGCCTGGTCTTATACAGCAAGTTAGGCCTGACATTACAGCAGACTATAATCAAGGCCCGGAACAATCAGATCTCAGATCTGCTTCTCTAACCACACATCTGAGCAGCATTTGAGCACGAGCAGCCCTTAAACACTGGTGTGGCCCTCTGTGTGATATCACCTCATGGATATTTATGAATCTACAGAATCAAAAACAACGTTATCCACCGGACACGATGTAAGAAAAGAAAAGAAAAAAAAAACCCCATCGTCCCCTAAATCCACCTCCTCTATGCAACTTGATATCAAAGCTGAACGCTGCAAGGATCGACGGTTTGGTCGACAAAACCAATAAAAACGCAACCACTCCCATCTCCTCATTGTGCTGTGCTGCATCCCCCGTATGGCGAGCTTACCAAATGCTCCCTGATCTGGAAGAGATTTGGCCAGCGCCTCCCAAACCGCGCAGATCGACGCGAACAGGAGCAAACGAGAGATGCAGTCGGCCGGCATCCTTGCAACTACATCTCTAGTCCCAGCTCGGCGGCCATGTATCCATATTTTCTCCCAGGCGATAGCGAGGTTTCTTCACTCCTCAGACATTGCTCGGGTGCCAGGCTTTGAATGGGGCTGAGATGCTGCCGTCTGTGTGGGCTTCGCCTTGTTTTTATTGTCTGAGGTGGAGAGCAAAAAAAGGGCGCTACGTTTCCCTCTGCTGATCTCAAGTGGAACAGCTTCTTACTCTGCACAAATCTGGATCTAAGTGGATCTACTTTCTTTTGTCACAATTCACCTCAGAGTAGATTTCACAACATTTCAATTTACAAAGGAAAAAAATGTCGGAAGTCAAAATTATGTGACAGCCTGATAAACTGTTTAAATAACAAACAGGCCTGTTCATTTGTTTATATTAGACCTATATTTCAGTGGTGGAAAGTATATTTACTCAGGTACCTTACTTGATAGGTCAATAAGTCATATACAGAATTATCAGGGAAATATTTCTAAGTATCAAAAGTCAAAGTTTTCATAGTATAGAATATTATATTGCTCTATAGTCTTATAGTGAGATGGCAAAATGAAACTTCTGGACTAACATATACCTGGGTGCTTGGCCCGAGTCTGGCCCATATACCTCAACATCTGGGCAGATTCGACTGTATCCTTTGGTATTGGCTGACAGCCGTATAGACTATATATGCGGCAGACTCAGGCCGTGGAACCCACTGGATACTGGGCCAGAAGAAAACAATCTATCTATCTATATCATAGATGCATTGATATGTAAGTAATGTAGCTGGCCAGTGTGGAGCTTAGATGGCAGCAAAGAAACGCCATAATAATTAGAGTAAATGTGAAATGTGATGGTGCCACTTCATTTATAGCATTAAAATATTTTACTTTCATCTATTTGATATTAAATTTTTGAATTTCAAAACATATTTTTGTGTGTGGTCATGGATTCAAATAGAAAAATCACCCAAATGAAACCAATTTAATATCATTGAACCTTTAGTTTTGCTGTCTGAATTTCATCGGTCCAATTTTTCCAAGGACCGTCCAAGTTTTCACCTGTGTCCGTTAGTCAGCAAGGATTATGCAATAACTACTGAAAGTATTTGCACCAAACCTGGTGAAGGGATGAGCCATGGGCTGGGGAGGAACCCGTTAAATTTTGGGTCATATATGGATTATTTACTATGACTTTTAATATTTATTTGGTGAGGTCTGGTTTCTGTTGTTTGACATTGGCCTTGGGCGGCTGTCTGCCCGTTTAGCTAGGACTGGACCTATAATTGTAGATTTGACAAATGATCAGTTAAATTTGAATAACTTGAATGGAGTTTATTTGGATATTGGACATTTGATTTCCGTAAAAAATAAAAAAATTTATTTGAATGTTTAATGTTTTTAAATTTGCTCAGCTTGAAATCTCTTTCTGAAGTTTACCTGAGGGTTTAAATAACACTAGGTATTCAGTTACCTCTCTTTGTTTCAATAAGCCAACTTTATCTACTTGAAATGCTATTGGATAGTTTAATCTATAACAGTGCAAAGAAAGTACTTACAAAGTAACTAAGTTGTTAAATAAAGGAGTAAAAGGATGAAGTGGAAGTGTTTTGGACACGTGGTGCAGTGGCTATTTTAAGAATATTTAGATTTAAGAATATTTCAATATAACTGCTGTTATGATTNTTGATTTCCGTAAAAAATAAAAAAATTTATTTGAATGTTTTTAAATTTGCTCAGCTTGAAATCTCTTTCTTAAGTTTACCTGAGGGTTTAAATAACACTAGGTATTCAGTTACCTCTCTTTGTTTCAATAAGCCAACTTTATCTACTTGAAATGCTATTGGACAGTTTAATCTATAACAGTGCAAAGAAAGTACTTACAAAGTAACTAAGTTGTTAAATAAAGGAGTAAAAGGATGAAGTGGAAGTGTTTTGGACACGTGGTGCAGTGGGTATTTTAAGAATATTTAGATTTAAGAATATTTCAATTTAACTGCTGTTAAACAAGAAAACAAATACATTGATTGATTGATTCTGGTAGTGACGAAAAATCTTTAATTGAGACAACATTTTGAAAATCATGTGTGGACATATAATCTACAGACAGTATCATTATCAGTTAACAGAATTAATGAAATATTAAAATCCAAAGCCTTTATTCCACAGGTTTTTTTTTTGTTGATTTATTTTTTTGTAGACTGGGAATCATGACACCAGTATTTCAAAAATCCTGGCTACACCCCTGTATTTTATTTTATTTTTTAAACATTTCATGGTGACATATTGTGCATTTTATTCCGCTACATTTATCTTACAGTGACAGATACTACAGTTATTATACAGTTATATAATACAGTTACTTCACACATTCATATATTCATATGCGTAATGAGTACTTTTACTTCAAGTACATCTTGCTGAATAATGCTGTATTTGGACTCAAATAAAAAGTATGCAGCATTTGTATGTGCTTTTTATTTATTTGTTTATTTTTTGGTTTATTTATGTAGGGTTAGCACAGCTTTTGTAGCCTAAGCTAATTTGCAATGCCTGTCCCTGGAAAAATGAAAAATACACAAGCCTCAACAAGAAAATACACAACACAAACAAATTTGAATGATATAATGCAATAAAACAACAAGAGCAAGTATTTTTCATTATGGCATTGTTACTTTTACTATTTTGAAGCAGATCTTGACAAAGCTAAATATAAAACAAGTATTCTTTGCTATGTTTGTTTCTTTAAGCATAAAAATGTTTATCTTGTTTGTGTCTTGGTGGCTGAAAAACTGAAGCAGCTCAGTTCAAGTCTGTTGTGGATTAAAGCTCCCACTGTGGTCTGTTAGTCACATTAGAGCTGAGGTTTAGAGAGGGGATGAGGGCTGGACTCCAGACCGATTTTCCCATCGATCCAGGTTTCTCTCTGCCTACTTTCACCGCTCGACAACAGCAGCTGGTAGTCATATTTATCATTTTTATTATTTAATTAAAAATTCACATTGCATTGCATGTTTTTTTTTTTTTTTTATTCCTGGCAATGTGGTGATGTGTTTGTAGATTTATTGTTCAAAAAAAAAGTTGTACACTTAGCTCACTGGTATTTCTTATTCATTACAGAGATCCAACCTCCTGCCTCTGTAGCTTTTCAGATTGAGTCTGCTTTCTTTTTGTTGTTGACTCTAACTAAATTAAAAGTTTGCAAACATCTTGCTAAACTCAGACATAATGAAACTTGTGGATAAACACTTGAATGATTTACAACACACTATAATGGAGGCCTAAGGAAATACATTTTCATTTTGTTTTGTTTTTCACTTAACTTAAAAATGTTTATAAATGTATTCAAAACTAATAATATCATGTGGTACTTGAAGTGTTCATTGATGATCTTTGAAAAAACAGAAAACAACAACAACAACAACAACAACAACAACAAAAACTACAAAACTCAAGGTCGACTTTCTTCAGAGGGCTGAGCTTGCTTACTTGTTGGAGAGTGAAGGAGAAGTAGCCTATTTAATTAATTACTTCATTAAATGTTATAAATACCTTCTGTTTATCGTCCTTATTAAATATGAATAAAATATGAAGATTATTGTCTAAGAATTTAGTTGCTGTTATGATTGTTGACAACACTTAAGGTACAATTAAATGTTACAATCCTTGCTTCCAACTCTATCGGTGATTATTTAAAGTGAGACTACTGGTATTGAAGTTTTGCTTAAATAATGACATTTGTGTCCGAGTAGCACATTAGAAATGAGTCAGCAATATCAGCTACACAGCGCTATCTATCTATTAGCCATCACTTTTAATTTTTATAATGGAATTGATTTATCCTAAAGTCTTGATTTATTTAATAATTTATTTTATTTTATTCAATTTGAAAGCAAAAGTAATAAAGTCTTGATTTAAAAGTTCTATACATTTTAAACCATAATTTAGCAGCAAACAACAATTTTTTATGCAAAGATTTAGTGGAGTGTTGGGGTCCAAAGGAGAAGTCACACCCCCTCTTCATGTGTTGTAATCTGAGCTTCTCTATTCTTTGTTTTGGTATCTAGTCTTGCATGTTATTGTATGTAACTGTGCATGTTAGTGCATATGCACGTGCATGTTAATGCATGTGAGTCCCTCCTGTTAAATTTTTGGTCCTTCCCACATTTATGGAAAACACACAAGCTCCTCCCACAGGTGAGATGGCACAGTGTAGTACCAACGTTGAGGATTTCCTCTACTGAAAGAGCCACATTTTCATCTAAAAGTCCTCAAACAAAGAGATAAAATCAGAGCACAGAGGGACTTTGGGACTGTGAGGATTAGTGGCTCAAATCTCCATTGGCTGGTGGACCAAAACCTCCATAAAGTTTGTAAAGTGTTTACCTGCTTGGTCAGAGTATTTATCGGCTCCGGTCGGTGTCCTTCCCGCGCCTGGCACCAGAGGATAAGTCCGAGGCCGAATTCATTTCCCAGTCCGACCGTGTAGCCAGTACTGGTCTGGCTTTACCAAGATGGTGAACTCTACCAACAGCTTAAAGACTCCAGCTTGTCCTGGAACTGGCCTTCCTTTCTTCCTTTCTTCTTCATTAGTGACCTTTACAGTAGCCATGAACGTACTTTGATTGCATTGGCCTTCTTATAAACTTGTTGAGTGAGAACGAGAACGTGAAGGGGGGGGGGGGGGGGGGGTCACAAAATGAATGAAAATGAGAAAATAACTTGCTTAAAATTTGTGTTTTGGTGACATAGATTTATTTGTCATGGTCCCATACACATACATAAATTTCCCCTAGGGGATTAATAAAGTATCTATCCATTTACAGGACTGCTGAATGTAGGCCTATGAAAATAACAATCACAACTTCAAAAGGAATGTTTCGTTTCTTTGTAATAAAGCCCAATATGCAGAAAAGTATTGAAAGTGGTACAGTAACCATTCCCTTCGCTTCAAACTGGACTTGCATATTTGATGAAGGTGATGAAATGAAAATGACCTTAAAGCATTGATATTATACCAAATAATGATAATTATATATAAATATATTTCATATTTTGTGCTATATGGACTATCCATGGCCAAAAAGTAACCCATATGAAAGTCCATTGTATGTAACTGTTTTACAGTTGCAGTCTGTGAGACAAACAGTTGAATAAATCTGGTAAGACCTTGTCTAGTCAATGTCAAGTCAAATTCACAAATTTGTCTCAAATGGTTTTACCTTGTTTACAACATATAACACGCTGTATTTCCCCTCGGTTCAGATAATGATAAAAAAATAATAACTCCACCAAAAAACTCTTCAACAGGTAAAAAAAAAGAAGAAACCTCAGGAAGAGCAACAGCAGAGGGATCCCTCCGCAAGCGTGGAGAGACATTCAGTATGTTGTGTATACACATTACACAAAAATAACATAAAAATAAGTAAAAATCACAACGTGGAGAAACAGAATGAGCTGTGAAAAAGGTCCTGGGGTTAATCCACTGTATACCTGGAGGACAGGTGGGTAAGAAAATGTGATCATGTGGAATAAAGGTAGAATTCCCATACACTGTTTAACACTGCAGTTTATTGGAGATTTATTATTTAAAGAAACTAAGAAATTAGTTGCTCAAGAGCTCAAAGTTAAAGTAGCATCAAGCACAACCTCTCGTCACCTACAGCTCTTTCAGGGAAAAACTAATTTGTTCTACTTAGCATTCTTATCTTTTTAATGTCTTTTTAATGGCTTCATAAAGAAAATGGAAATTTGGAAATTTGCCAGCTGCTGCTTTGGACATATTAAAAATAGATTAAAACTTCCCCTGACAGATTTACAGAGACATTGGGATAAGCGTGTAGATTACTTGAAGTTAAAGCCATAATTAATAAAAGTGATGTCCAAGAAGTGATGTCCATACATGATGACAATCCTCAGTACTAAGATCAGGATGCAACCTTGAATCTGCAGAGGTGGAAAGAGATTTAGGAAACTCCCTCCTCGAACAATCAACTGTTCTTCTCCTGGAGGCCCCCCTCACATGATTGTTATTGCTTCATTTTGCGAATGCACTCATCTGATGTTCCAGAAAACCTCTCATGTTGAGCAACAAATATCACAAACATGGCATTTATTATGAGAACGAAAGAAGATTGCAAACATTTCATGGACAAAAAATGATCAGAGCTCAGACTAAATGTCATGTAAGGAAAGTATTTCTTACACTCTGGCGTTTTAACTGCTTTCATATAAAGAATATGCATGATTCATTAAAAGCAGATGGTTCCTATGCTAAAGGTTCAGAGAGCTGTTTATTCACTCTGAAAAATGAGAACTCACTGATAAGAAGTTTAAATGTGGAGACAAAACAATGCCAACACCAGTATTTAGAATTCATTTGAGCAACTGACTAATTCCAAAATGTAACTTAGATGTCACTAAATTTATAGTATGGAAATATTTTCACTTTTATAACCATCTAACTGAATTCATGTGGTCTGCATTTCCCTCTTTGAAGAATTTCAGAAAGCAAATTCAAGTCTTTAGTCCTTATCCAAATAAACGATCTTCAAATGTTCAATGTACTCTAAAAATTGAACTCTAAAAACTCAAGTCAATAGAGGAAACATTGCATAAAGCAACTGGAAACTCTGGAAACTAGATTTTTTTCTGAATATTGAATACTTTATTTTGACATTTTCTGATATGCGGAATACACATATAAGAAAAAAAGGAGAGAAAAGAACAGCTAAAATAAAGCTCCCCACCCCATCTTAAACCGCAGTGTTCAAACTTGGAGCAACAGTTAGAGTTAGTTACCCGAATATAAACAGGAAATCATATCTTTGACCCATTTTTTTTTATAACAAGGGGGATGAAGATTTCCATTCCCTCAAAATAACCCTTTTGGCCAAAACCATGTGGAACAAGCAATATTCAGAACAACCAGTATAGTAAAATTGCAGTCAGGGGAGACTTGCTTCTCAAGTATTGTAGTGTACCATGGCAATATCTCCTCCCAGAACTGCACTTTTTGGGGCATGACCAGAAGAGGTGGGTTAAAATCCCATCCTCCAACTGAGCTGAAGTCTCGCATTAACAGAACAATCCTTAAATCTCGGTAGCCCTTTCTCACAAAGCTCAAGAGGTATTTCAGAGCCAATTTTCTTGCCTCATGCTTCCTTGAGATATTCAGATTGCCATTCATGTTTGTTTTGGTATAAGAACAAATGACAGTTGGTGATCGTCTTCCCGCCAGAACTCCAGAGCTTACTGACCAGTCGTTTAGTGTATTGGCTAGATATGTACTCAGTCGTAAACTTTATGCTTCTTCCTGACTGTCAAAGACTAAAACATCTGTTGGAAACAGTCTTTATGTGTGGCTTGTCCAGTGTTTGCAGGGTTCATCCAGTCTTCAAGTTTGTCCTGAAGTTTAGAGAAGCTTCATGCATGACACTATTGGAAAAACTATTGTTTTTTCATGCAATTTTGAGATTCTACCCTATTTCTGTCTTCTTTCAGACCAGTGGAAAGAAATTATAAGTTACACATTTATATGTTTATTTTACTACACTTTGTCTATTTGTGTCTGTAGATTTCTCGTCACCAAAAGTTAGCATCCACATAGTTATCGTTGTAAGTAGAGCCCGACCAATATTGTATTTTTGGGGCAGATGCCGATCCCAAAATTAGGGAGTAAAAAAATTCTGATATCGATATATCGGCCTGTGTGTGTGTGTGTATGTTCTAGTTATGTCTCTAGTTCTAAGGCTCTGTCTCTCCAGCACAGTGCTATTGGATCCAAAAATGCTCATTTCTTTTGTATCATCCAAACTATTGTAAATAGTGGTTTCCTATAGAAACGTATGGAATTTTACAATGCATATCTGTAAAGACTGTTTTCTTAAAAAAAAGTTATTTCTCAGACTGAGCCAGAAATAGCAGTGACTGTACATACACCAAACTTTCCAGTTTTAGTCCAATCTATATTCTGATGGTTTCTACAGAGGGTTTGGTTCATAAATCATTCATAGCCTGATTTATATAACATTCTCTTCCTAAAAACATGGCTGTTGACAGTATTTTCTGATTTATGGCGTGATAAAAAAGAGATATCCAAAATACCATCTGTAAAAACGTTGGCTGAAATATCTCAACTAAGGGAAACAAGAATTTTGAACCTGGCTTCATCCAATGTTCAGCTTTCCGGTCTGGAAATGTATGTAAATTGGTGCATCTTTATTTAGACTATGTCTCATTTGCATATTTAAACTTCCCTTCCAGGCACATTTTAAACTATGCAAAAAACATCTAAGCTTACTTCCTTATTGAGAAATTCTTGATCAGGTCTTGTGCCCACCACCACTGCTTGCGCCAGGTTGACTGTTGAAAGAGCAGAGAGTATCAAGATGCTTAATGTTAGAGGAAACATCTGAGATAGATAGATAGGAGATGATAAATAGATGCCAATTCAAAAAAGTGGATTTGGTCTCACATTTTAAGTGTTAAATATCCTCTGTAGAGCCATATCAATGGCTAAATTCATGAGTAACCAGTGAACAGGACAGTTTGTTTAAGGATTTGTCCCATAGTTTTTCAATCCTCAGCCAAACATAATCATACTGCATCATAACAACCCCCCTCTCAGACTCAGCGACTTTTATCACAATTATCTGTCAGGCGCTCTGGCAAGTTCAGAGCACACAACAGTCTCCTTTCAGGAATCAAACTGATGGAGAACGAAGGCCCATGTGACGCCAAATGTTTGACTGTCTTCAGCACATGAATCATATTTTGGTAAACACGCCAAGTGCACGGGATCGGCTATGAGAGGATCCTGAGAAAACAAGCTGAAGTGATCAGTGTGAGGAGATGGACAAGACAGTGAAGAATGTGTAATATGAGCAGTTATACAGCAAAATATGGCTATGCTACATTCAACATTGTAACAACAACGATAATATCTTTTTTTTATATAGCAACTCTCAAAAACAGTTCGAAAGTGCTTCATAATATAAACAGAAAATGCAAGTAAATAAGATCTAAAGCATGAAATATAACAAGTTGAATATTTACAACAAATACTTACAGCACTACAGAACAGCAAAGGCGCACTTACCTTTAGTGACAAGTTCAGATTTGGGAACCGTTAGTAAGATCCTGTTAGAGATTCTCGGGCAGCAATCAGACTTATAAGGGGGTGAGAAATCCCAGATACAGTGTAGGCATGAGTCTGACCATTCAAGGCTTTGGGAACAAGCTGTAGAATCTTAAAAGTCAATTGTAAAACTCACAGGTAACTGGTAAAAGGCAGCAAGGCAGGGGTTGGGTTAATATGGTCTTAGTACGTATTAAAAGCCTGGCAGCAGTATTTTGTATTAACTGCAGTCTGTGGATGTTGCAATAGTCAAGATCTGGAAGAGATAAAAGCATGGATAACTTTTTCTAAGCCTGCAGAGGGAAGCGAATGACCTGATGTCAGTTATCTTGGTTGTCTCAGTTGGCCAAAGCAAGATTGCAACACCAAGGTCACCTGAGCATCAAAAGGCAGCAACTGCTGTAGGTCGGCTGAGGTCAAGGAGGATTAAAGTGTAGTACGATAAGTCATTGGTGACCTTGAGCAGAGCAGTCTCAATACTATGTAGCAAGCAAAAACCAGACATTTTTCAAAAGTTTGAAACCAGACAGACGGATTTCAGGAGGGTTTCTTTAAAAGGGGGAAAACAGTGGCATGTTTAAAATAGGAGGGGAAAATACCAGTCGACAGAGCAGTTAATAATGGCTGAAATATCTGGACCAACCATCTGAAATACCAAGTAGGAGTGCAGTCTGAAGGGCAGGTGGATGATTTAGAAACAATTGAGGAACAATTTGTTGCAATGTGTGTTGTCTAATCTCAGCTATTTTAATAAAATAATTAAGGAATCCCTCACATATCTCTCATGGTACATACTACCATCTACAATGTGTATTATGAGCCGTGCCACCTTTTGCATATTTTCTCCAGCTGATAAAATCTCCAGATGGAGCAGGGGCACCATATGTATTTGTATCTGTTTTTCCATATCACTATCCAAATCTGAGTGGACATGGAGGTCTGGCAGGGACCCAGCGAGTCTTATCACAAGTCTGATGAGCATAAAGAATAGCTTGTGAAAGGCCTTTTATTATGTGTGAGCTTGGCACTGTTGTGATTCATGCATCCCCACTTGGGCAGTAATGCAGCTGGTTTTCCATGGAGCTGTCTCTGTGCAGACATCGGGATGTGTGGGAGAACATCTGTCTCGCCAAGCTTTAAACCCCCTTAGGTTAATGACATTAACGCCTGCTGTCTACCCAGAGTCCCGCCTCGCTGGGTGGCACTGATGCAGAAGTTAGAGAGCGCAAATTTACCCTACAATCCGCACAATATTTCACACAGAATACAAATCTATCAACACATAATTAAACCTAGAAAATAACTCACTATGTTCCAGTATTTTAGGCCAATATGTAACACAACTACAACTGTCTTTTTCTGCCTATAAATAGCGAATTAAGATCATAACCATAAAATTTAAATGTGAGTTAGTAGGGCTGGATCACAACTGGGCAAAGCAGGCAGGATTCTTGGAGCACCAGACCTTCAGAGGCCCCAGTCTGGGGTAATCTGATTAACTGATTATTACAATTAAAAAATTATATTAGCTTGTTAAAAGTTTCACAACAGTAACACAGTATACCCCAAATTACAAAATGTTAGCTTAAATCACCACATTGGTTAGCGTAATCGGATTGTACTCACTCTAAACTGCATGAACACTATTAACTGTAAAACCCGCACATATCTTTATTTATATAAATATAATTAAGCAATACCTATATTTTCGAAGGATTTGATAATTAAATAACATTTGGCCCCTTTAAACTGTTGTATTTGGTAGTTGTAGAACAGCTTGTGATGCTACTGTGACTTTCCCTCTCCGATTGGTTTTGTTTTTAAGAGATGTTTTCTAGCAGTTAACACACTGTTTAAATCTTTACCAGCTAAGACACCTGTCTTAAAGAAAATTCTTTAGACCATTTGATCCCATATCTGAAGTCTTGTTTTCTGACTGAAAATGAGTTTGATGTCTTTTTTTTTTGAGGAGAAAAACTTGCCTGTTGTTATGGAGCCTCCTTGTGTGTCAACACAGAAATTAATGAGATCATTAAGATGGACTGAACAATCTGCTTGAAAAGGAACATGTACCTGAATACCAGGTGGTGGGGGCCGGCTGGGGGCAAGAGAGAGATGCACTTCTCTCGTATCCCCATTTAAAAAAGATTTTATTTCACATATTGAGTGAATTTTTCAGCCATTTAGACATTATTAAGGCCTCCAGGTGCTGGCATGCTGCGACTGCACTTGTCAACCTGCTTGCTTGGAGAGTTATCTATCCACCAGCAGGGGGCAGAGGAGAGCTTGAGTCATTTCCTGGCAGGGACTTTTGTCATGGTGATTGTTGAATTCGTGTCATCTCTGAATGCACGTCATGTGTCATCATCTGAAGCTAGGTGCAGCGCTCCTCTATCAACACGTTTAATCTTCATGTGGTCTCCGGTCACTGCAGTGTGACTTCAGTCTTTTGATGAAAGCTGGAGAGACATGATTGACACCAGGCTTTGGATTTCAGACCCCCACTGCGTGTGTGAGTGTGTGAGTGTGAGTGAGTGTGTGGGTGTGAGTTTGAGTGTGTGGATATACACATGTTGAAATTCACCTTCTGTTATCCACTGAGAGTGGTTCTGCTATATGCTGTTCAGGCTATGTAACATATTAATTTTGACTGCAAATGCTCTTAAATGGGTTGAGAGATGTGGGCACTTTTCATGCATCTATATTTAGCTGCACTTATCATTGCAGTACTAAATTCTCCTTACTATATAATTTCTCAATTTCTGTATTTTTTGGGGGGGTTTTAAAATTTCCCTTACCATATTAATCAATTCCTATTTAAATGCAAATGAGTTATTAAACGTCTGAGAATTCCACATAAGAATTCCTCAAAGGGCTGGCTTAGGGGTAAGAAAAAAAAAAGATGAATAAGACCCAATTTATCAAGTGACTCACAGTCCCTCTTACATTGAAGTGTGGTAGCCGTTAAGAGCAGCTCTCAAGTGATCACATGAAGTGATCACATGTGGGCTCAACAAGGAACAACTAATCAGACACAAGGATTTATTAACCTACTTCTGCCCCATTGTTCATTCTTAGATTCATTTTTCTAAGAGATGTTATTCTCCAAAAGCTTTGATTTTTAAGTATGTTTTATTGATGTAAAACCCTGAATTTGCAGTAGCAATTAAATTAAAGCAAGTATATGAAGTTAGCAATTAGCAATCAACCATATAAATGAGGATGAAATTATAGGGAAGTAGAAACAAAAAGAATTGAGAGGAAAGTGGTGGGAGGTGCTATAGAGGTGCATCAGCAAAAACAGCATAATAAAGGAAATTCAAATTTGCAGCGAAGCTCAAAATGAGGCATTTTCAAACAAATTATATATGGACACACAGGTGACATACCAGCCTCGGTTCACACTATCAGTAATTGGTGTTAATGTATTATTTTCAGGACTGTTGCCTTATTTGTGGCATGTGATTCCTGTTGTCAGTCTTGGCCCGAGCCCAGACTCAAGGTGCATTGCGGCACATTCTTCACCACTAATGGCTTGCTTAGCAGAGAACCTGTCCAACTGACATTTATGCGTAACAACAACCCCAGTGTGTATGCGTGATAATTAAAACGTGTACACTAGAGAGCCTTTTCACATCTCCTTGAGTCTCTCAGTGCGGTGCCCGCTGGGGGAGTTTTATTTTTAGCTTCTTGGTCTTTGATTAAAATATGACTCTCTTGTTGACCTTCACACCTGCTGCAGCTCTGCCAGGACCATGGGAACACGACCACTTGATAAATAAAGGCCTGCCACCGGAACCGCTGACGAGACATAATCAATTCTCCATGAACTGGTCCTGGACCTGCATGGTCTCTGTGATGCTGCTGTAGGAAGGCACCCATCCTTCTCTGCTGATCTTCCCTTTGTAACACAGGTGTGAAGCCCTTTCCCCCCTTTTAGCCATGCTAGCAGCTTGGCTCCATGGATGGCAATGTCAGCCAGCCAGTTGATTCACCACTTTGGCCCACATTGAAGTATAGCAACAGCTATGGGATGGATTGCTCTGAAATTCCGTACGACATTCATGTTCCCGATCAATTTTACTCTAGCACCACCATGAGGTTGACATTGTTGGCTTTTAAGTGACATATCTCAACAGAATTTGAATGGATTGCCATACAATTGCCATAGAAGTTGGTATTCACGGTTCCCTGATGATTAATTCTACTGACTTTGGTGATCCCCTGACTTTTCGTTTGGCGCCACCAGCAGGTCAAAGTTCACACTTATCCTGTGAAATATCTGAACATCTACTGGATGGATTGGCATACAATTGAGTACAAGAATTCATGGTTCCCTGATAATGAATCCCTCTGACTTTGGAGACCCTCTGACTTTTCATCCAGCTCCACCATGAGGTTCCACAAGGAACTGTCTCTACAATCAGATAGCCATGAAATTTCTTGAAAATTTCGGTTGCCTTTTCCTTCAGCGCCAACAGGTCAAATTTTCATTTTTACCAATGCTTTTATTCATGATAACACATAAATGCTTTAAATAATAAATAATAAAGTAATGACATAATTTCCTATCATTTTCAACTGCAGTTTGTTAAGTCTCACAGAGACAGTTGGCTGCAGGCTCTTAAACTCCGTCTGAAATCACTTCCTGGGCCCAGAAGTCTGAGATCACTTTCCCCATGGGAAAGGGACCCAACTGTGTGTCCGCATTAGATGTAAATGCATCCACGAAAAGTACCATTGTGCGGCTTGGTGTCAGTGATGATGCCAAATTATGATGATTAGTAAGTGCTCAATTTACTGCTCACTGTCAAGTAAACTACCAAGTGTCTATTGGATTAGATGCAGCGGTGGAGGGAACAAGGGAGGGTTATTAGAGCGTCTTTTCTTGTTTTCCAACATGAAAACAGACAGTAGGTCAGGAAAAGACATACAATTTGGACAGAAAGATAGCAGATGGATGAATGGATAAAAATATTGATCCACACAGATAGGAAGAGTAATTGACAGATGATGGATGAAAAAAAGAAGCACATCTGTTAGAAAAGGTTCAAGGAGACTGACCTGCTGCATCCTGTTGTCCATTTGTTGGTGGCTTCATTAAGGTAATGGATGAATATAACACACTTTGGGTGTCCAGATAAATTAAGGGAGCAGTCACTTCAATTTCCCGTGGACTGGGGACATTTGTCTTTTCTGTGAGTGGGCATTTTCTTTTATTTAGTTATTTGTTTCAATTTGTTGTTGTACATAGTTATATTGTTCAACAGTATTCAATTTCACATTATTTTATACTTATTAGAATACAATTTTCCACTTTTACCTTTTTGTTCATGTAATATTTGTATTCATATTTATTTTCATTTCATCATACTTTTGCATTTGTGTTTGCGTGTGTTGTGTGTAAATGTTTCATACTTTTTATTTGCATTTTGAATATTTTTTATTTTAAACGCTTTTCTTAAATTTTTATTTTCATTTCCATATTGTTTTGTACTTTTGTATTTGAATTTTTTATTTAGATTCAATGATATATCATTTGTATATATTTAGGTTTTATTTGAACTTAATTCAAGTCTTATTTTTGTGTTTGTATTTTATATTCATTTGTAGATTTTATTTGAATTTGTATTTCTACCTGTTTGTTTTAGTCCTTGTGTAAAACACTCTCCTCTTGTTATACTGCCTTCAGTTCCACATCATTTTCTGGTTACATGGACAACAGTAGACAGTTACAACACAATGACAGCTCATCCAGTGCACAGATTGCAATTTCATCTGTGCTGTTATCATCTTACACAACCACCATCTCAACCTCCGTGTCAGGAGTGCAAAATGGACTCACACATTTCACAAACCAAAATGACTTTTCCCCCAAACATGATTGTCAGGAAGTAATCCCTGAAAGAGTATCGGAAATTAAATGCTGTGTGCGTTTCATCCTGTGCTGAAAACCACTACATTCTTTTTTTGTAATCAGAGGACAATAATCCTGTCCTCTCCTCACTTACAGTACAGAGCGTAAATGTCATGGCTGTTTTGCATGTGGATGAGAAATGCTAATGAGGCTACTTAATGCGGTAAAAAAAAAAGAAAGGAAGTATGGATCTCCAAATGAACCTACTCGTGTCTTACAAAGGTTAGTGGTGCACCTAAACACAAAGCCCTTCTTTGTCATGCGACCTTATTAGCATGCACTGAGTTGTGTCATGTTCGGAAGGTGCTACTACATCCAGCTCTGTCATAAAATCAATACACCATCTTCCGAAGGCTTCACCAATAACTCATATTGGCTTTGTCACAAACCTGGTTCAAGGACTGACTCTTGAAATTGTTTACCACATGAAATATCTCTGTACGTTTCAGTGTGTGAGAGGAGAGAAAACGTAGTGGTTGGAAACATGCACATCATAAATATACAGTACGTTGTCCTCCAGTGCATAAGCAGAACCAGTGCTCCTTGTTCTCTGCAGCATGATGCCTTTGTTCGTTCCTCACACACCCGTCCTGACTATGCCTGCAGATTGTTCTGTGGAGACCAGTGTGTTTTAGACCGCTTTGTGTTTGTTATTGTTGGGGAGCTCTTGATGTGTTGCTCTGAATGTGCCAGTAAGACACAGTGCACAGATGTGGCAGAAACGCAAAACAAGAATCAGCATGAATGCACATGCCTGACACACACACACACACACACACACGCACACACACACACACACACACACACGCACACACACACACACACACACACACGCACACACACACACACACACACACACGCACACACACACACACACACACACACGCACACACACACACACACACACACACGCACACACACACACACACACACACACGCACACACACACACACACACACACACGCACACACACACACACACACACACACACACACTGCTTGAATATGAAGCCGATGCCTTTTTCTAGGTCACCATCTCACTGAGTGACTTGACAAGTTTTCTCTCTCAAAAAGCTTTTGAAGTTTGCTACAGTGATTGGATGAATGAATTTATGATTATGCGACAACTGACAACTGATGCATTTAGAATTGCTTTAAAAATTTGACAAAGCAATCCCAACTCGCTCACTCACTCACTTGTTCTTGAGCTTTCTACTGTATCACACGGCCCTCATCTGCATTGCTGATGGTTCGTCGCTCAGGTGTGACTTCCCATTAATCTCAGCACCTCTACAATGTTCGTCGTAAAAGTTGAACCTGACAGAAGCTGATTCATGATCCACTTAATCGCACATCCTGGAGCTTTCAATCATATTGCACTGTCTTCATCAGCACACAGAGTTTGCTCAGGTATCACAGTAAGGTAGCGGTTAAAACGGGAAGGTTCTCAGTGACTTCTCATGCACGTCAACTCAAAGGTTATCAACTTTGGAAAACAGCAGTTGACAAAATAATCTCAACTCAAGTCTGCTTACTTACTTGTTTATGAGCTTTCATCTATATCACATGGTCTTCATCAGCAGGTTGAGTTTGCCTAACTTTCATGTAAATGTAAACCTTGGACCTTGGAAACAGCAGTTACTAAAACAGTCTCAACCCCAGGTCAACTTATTTGCTTGTTCAGGGAGTTTCAGCTGTATCAAATGGTCTTCATCAGCAGGTTGAGTTTGCCTAATTTTCATGTAAATGTAGACGTAGGCTCCTGACCTTGGAAACAGCAGTTACTAAAACTGTTTGCTTGTTCAGGGAGTTTCAGCTGTATCAAATGGTCTTCATCAGCATAATTAGGTTGCTCTGTTTTCAATGAATTGTAGATGTTTAAACTTTCTATGATTTTGAACATGATTATCATGTGTTGTGATCTTCCTTGGCAGATTGAGTTTTCTTAGTCACCATTGAAATGTAGACGTTTTCCTTAAAAAGGTGAGCTTAATATTTCATTCTTGAACTCAGGAACAGCAGTTGGCAAAACAATCTCAACTCGACCTCGGATGACTGGCTTGTTCTGGAGCCCTTGACCGTATCAAATGGTCTTCTTCAGCAAACTGGTAATTTAGGTAATATGAAGACACTGTGTGATAAAGTAAAAAGCTCCAGAGATGCCACGGTCACATCATGTTGGGTAGATGGGAAAGATTGCAAAAACTTGCATAACAGTGAAATAAATCAAACACAAAATGTACCCCAGACACAATTATTGGCACCTCTCACTAATAATTGGCTGCAGAACCTTTGGCAACAATTATATTCTCTAAATTTTTCTTGTAGCTATCTGGAAGCTACTTGCACATGTCTGCAGGTAGTTTCTGTTACTCTTCTACTGCTATGTGTTCAAACTCTTTTAAGTTAGCAGGAGTCCTTTTTGCAGTGGTAGATTTCAGCTTTCTCCAATAGTTTTCAATGGGATTTAGGTCAGACTTTGAGCCCTCCTTCAAACACAAATGACATTTCTACCCAAGCTAAACTGTATAATTATTTACCATAAATGGTCAATTAGTTGACATAAGTGTCCACGTTTGGAAAAGCAATTTAAGTGGACGCTGAATTGATGTTGCTCTGTTAACTGCAGTTTGCAAAGTCAAGAATAAACTGTCATGCTTTAAGGTGTAGGGTTATAACTAGGGATTATTTTTTATTGGTGATTTATCTGCAGATTATTTTCTCAATCAATTTGTCTTTAAAATGTCAGAACGGTGGACGTCTTAAAATTGCTTTTTTGGTTTGATCAACAGTCCAAAACCCAAATATAAAGAATTTGGTATCAGATAGGACCAAGAAAAACTGGAAATCCTCACATCTGAGAAACTCAAACCAGTGAATTTTGTCTTTTTTTTTAATCAACTCAAAGGACAAATCAATAATATTCAAACGTATTCCTCTCTGAAAGAAAATGATAACAGTTTTACCAAGGTATATTCCTTCTCATGCAGCTATCTCTATCTCTACACGGTGGGTCTATAGGTTACACATTTTCATCACCGAATGCACAGTGTAGAGAGCACCGTGTTAATCTGGGTCTTAACAGGGGTGAGTGTTGTTCATTACATAAATGTACTTCACCCCAACATGCAATAAACGCCTGCTCTGTCATCGTCCATGCATCTGGAATGACCCTTAGCACCGGCGATGTCTCATGTCTAGATTGAAGATAAATTGTGTTTCAGATTAGATGAAAGTGGGGGTGGGGGGCTGGATCACAGTGTGCTTGATGGTAAATTCATCCAGCCCCAGGAAAAGGGATTAGAAAGCCCGTCTTACATAATCTTCTTGAATAAACGCAGGTGGCCGCTCAGAAAATCCACATCAAGACCAAAACCAATGGTTCCACTAAAGCATAGATAACACCTGTCCAGCTGATTAACATGATATCTTTCAGCACCTGAATGCTAGTCTCATAGACAGGTGTGTGTGTATGGTTTGTGGGTACACTGTGTCCTACAAGGAGTAGGCTTATACCAACAATTTGAAACAGTATTCTAACCACATAACCCAGTTTGCTATGGTCTCCTTGTTGCCACCACTGACACTTCACGAGATGGCATACTCAGGGGAGGGCACTGTCACCTTGAATTAAAGCATCTTTTGAATAATGCCTCTTTGCACGTCACCGGGTCTAAAGAAAGCTTTAGCACACTGTGCATAAAGCATTTTGTGCACTCAAAGCCTCAGTCGTATGTTAGTAGTCTTGCCATCCCTCCTTCCTGCATGTGAGCATAATATAACATCTAATATTATAATGTTTTGTGTAAAATATTATTTTGGATTCAAATGTGCAGGGACAGGAGTATGACAGAGATGTAAGTCCTTGCAAAATCTCAAATAGGACAGCAGCTAATGATTATTCTCGTTAATCTGTTGAGTAATTGTTTCTCCTATAAAATGTCAGGCAATCGTGTGACAAATGCACAATTTCTGAGAGTCCAAGGAGACGGCCCTAAGATATCTTGTTTTGTCCGACCGACACTCCAAAACTCAAAGATATTCAATTCACAAAGATAAAACACAGGAGACAATCTGAAAATAATCACATCTGAGAAGCTGGAACCAGAGACTATCTGGCATTTCTCAATGATAAATGTCTTAAACCTGTGTTTCTCAACCTTTTTGGCCTGTGACCTCTTAAATTGAAGAAATGTGAATGAGCATGAGAACGAGCAGTTCAACCACAGAGTAATGTTTCTGGCTAAGATTGTTCCTTTTAAGGATTGTAGGATTTTTACAGCCTTGAAGAGCCTGAAGTTGCTACAGGTAATATATCTATATCGCAAACCCATGAGGAATTATAACCAGACTGTGCAGTTCTTCTCAGCTCTACAGTGATCTAATGTCTTTCAGCTTATTGTTTTGGTTTTACAACTTTACTTTAATCTCATCAGTTTCAGCTACAGCAGGAAAACTTCTGATGAAAGAACCAGTCAGACCCAGTTGGTGAACATGGAGCATTTGACAGCTCAAACCTACATGACTGATTTCTTCTTGGCCACTTGGGGGCAGTGGAAACAAGTAATGAAGACAAAGTTGACATATCATCACCTTTTGACTTAATATGGTGAACTTGTTTGTAAGCAGTTGCTTATTTATGCATCCAGCAGTAACAGAGCAACATGATCACTCATTTTGAGTCATGTTTGTCCCTCTCTTTTGACTCTGTGTTTGGTCTCCACCAGCTCCTGAGGGAAATCTCTGGCACTTCAGCTGCTAAATGCTCCACTATGTTCACCAGCTGCTCTCTGACTGTGTCTGTCAGCTGTTTGCTGCTGAGCAGGTAGAGGACAGTGGCTTTTTTACGGCTGTTTCTCTGAAAACAGCTGCCTTGTGCAGCCAAAAATGATGTTATGAGAGTGATGTGAGCCAGAACAGTGAAGTTGTGTCCGGACAGATAAACAATGAGCTGAAACTCATTATAAAGCTCTGTAAAGCTGAGGCTGGCTGCAGATTCATCTGGTAACTCCTGGTAGGTTCATCAGTTCAAGCGGCCCCCAAATCTGAGTTAAAACAGAGTGAATATTGGAGTTACATTTGTCAGGTGAGCAGAAACATGACTCTAATGCTAATGTTGCACGCATCGTCAATAAAACGTCAGAAAGACATTGGACTCTAACGTTGGACGGATGTTAAATTTTAGTTGGAAATTAAAATCAGGTTGATGTCCAAACCCAACGTTGCCTAACTGACATCATGATATTTAGCAGACGCTTAGTAGACATTGGGTTTTGGTCACCATACCTCATGATTGTTGGTGAAGATGGTGTCTGCATGAGAAGTTTGGAAGACATTGGATTTTGGTTACTTCACAACACAACTTAAAGTGTCTATTTGTAAGTTTTCTCTGCTGCCAAATGTGGTTTCTTCCTGGGAGCGGGTGGTGGTGATTGTTGCTTGATAAGAGCTTCGGCCATCGTTGTCATTATAATACATGAGGTTATAATAGGCTTTCTGAGCAGCACTGTTCAGGGCAGATTGGAGGCTACAGTGAGTCGCTATGGGAAAGTTGACGAGACGGGCTGTAGTTAGCTGGTTGGCGTGCTAACTTCAGTAGAAGAAAAGACGTAATAGAGACAAGAGTTAACGTTGGTGTTTTCTGTCCACCTCTGGCGACAGCTCTTGGTGAGTAAAGAAATTAAATTTGATGCTGAACTCGCAACGTTTTTTCAAGACCAGTGAATAGCTGTTAATGCTAACGTTGGCTATGTAGCAATAGCAAAACTTACAAATAGTTCTTGTAAGATGAACAAAATATCAAGGTCAGCGGTTGGTGGTAGACTATTCTATGTCGTCTATCGTACTGTTGACGTTGTTCTCACATTGAATTTCAACTTGATAAGGTGAAAATATGTGATGTGTTTAGTTTTTGCTTCTGCTGCCCCCAAGTGGCCAAAAAGAACACAGTTGGATTTTTAAAGCTCCAGTATAAAAAAAAGACAATTTTGTATGTATTGTAAGTATTTTTTCTCATCCCTTTAATCAGCTTATGTCTTATTTAAATTTGAATCCCTTTGTTTGCAATTAATTTGCAGTTGATTAACTAATTGATTGAGTGATTGTTTCAGCCCTAATCTGCATACACAAGCATTAGAATTATAAATCTGTTTTTAAAGAGCATGTTTTTTGGAACTCATTTCTATTGGATTTTAGGTTATTTGAAAAGATCCCGAGGGATGCTTAACTTTATTGACACAGTAGGACCATCTGTCCGTCAGTAGCTCACAGCCAAATCTGTTAACTCGAAGCTCTGGCACTAATTCATCTGTAAATTGGGGCACATGTTAAAAGGGTTCCCTTTCCTGGACTGCTTAATAAGAGCTTCTCTTCTCTTCTCTTCTCTTCAGTGATGCGCACGGATCCACACCCACCCTTCCCAAATCAGTTTAGCCCGGGTCCGTCTTTTAACTTTCCTCGCGGCAGTGACATCTAGATTGCAAAGGGATTAAAGATTAGGATCCGGACCAGCGGGGAGCTGATGCATAATTAACTCCAAGAGGAGAAACTGAGTAGTTCCTCAGTCGCGTCGGATACTCCCCGACAAAGTGGCACAACGTGGGCGGCGCGTTGAGGAGACGGTCTATAGGCTACCACCACGGCAGGAGTCAGAAGCTGGATATGCAGCAGGAGGTGGGGGGGGGGACATGACGGTGTAGCTCCGGGTAACCTGCGCAGTAAACCATGCGTGTAAAAGGAGTTTCGTTTCGGGGCCATCCTTGAAGGGTACACGGCGGTGCCCGGCTGATGGTGCGCTCTCTCCGCGGTGGATTCGGTTTCCAGTCCAACACAAACTAACCGGAACGACTTCATTAGAGCTGCCTGTTCAACGACAACCCGAGCTGAACGGAGAGGACAGTTCATCACCCGGAGGCCAGCTGAAATGTTTGTGCTCCCGGGCTTTTTTTTAAAATTTATTTTATTAAATTACCGTAATGGAACATAACCTCTGATATCACCCGGACAGCTCACTTGGAGACCGGTTGGTTTCCTTCTGGCTACGCGCTTTTGCTTTTTCACATTTCCAACAACAACAACATATTTGGCACCATCAGAAAAAAGAAAAAAAAAATTGTTGCTGCGACTTTTCTTTGCACAATAAAACTCAGAGGATAGTCTCTGTGGAGTGTGCCCCGGATTCCATCAAGTCAGAAGAAGAAAATTAACGACACATGAAAATAATGTGAAAAATAAAGGAGTGGAAATGCGTCGCAAATGCTTCTTTCTGCTTGAGGTAAGTTCTGCGCCTTTTGCGCTTTGACCTCATCTTCTTTTCCCTCATCTTCTTAGACATTTAATTAAAGATATCGGAACAAAAGCAAGTAGATCTGTTCTTATTCTCGCGGATTGCAGCTGAGTATAATCTTGATGTGAAGGGATTTAACACTATCATCCCAACCAGATGTCAGTTTTGGATATTGTCTCCATGTCAGAGCTATTTTTTTAAAAAAAACATCCATTTAAAGCAAGAAAAAAATAAACCTTCTCTCTTCTGAAAGGTTTGAAGTAGGAGAGTAATCCAGAGGGAGATTTGGGGATTTTTTTCCCCCACCTTCCCACTGGAATATTGAGAACAATCTGCATCATATTATATCATTGAAGTGCTGAAGCTGCCAATGTTGTGTTTACTTGTAAACAGAAACATGAACCAGGACTCGGGTTAAGATGGCATGAGAAAAAACAACATGATTCCTCTTCCTATCTGGGATTCAGATTCAGATGCTGGAAAACCAGGATTTGGGACACTGGGGATTAAAGCGTGTTAATGCAGCAAGTGCACTCCCTCTCACTCCCACTTCCCATTGCTTCCCCGGATAAGAAAAGTGGACAAAGTTGAGGCTTAAGTTCAAATCTCTAGTCTAAAAAAATGCTTCACTGAGATCAATTATCTGATACCATCTCTCAACATGGAGAGCCCACAGAGGCAACAGTACGGCCTGGGATTTGTTGCACTCATAGGAGACATGAGGATGATGTTGTTACAGATGCCCGAGGTGAATTACTTCATCTACCTCCTACTCTATTGTGTGAGGAAAACTGTCACACTAAGAATAGTAAAGAATCCTCTGAACCCTTTTTTTTTTTAAGCCCCCCCCCCCCCTCGCTTTCTATTCGCGTCCACATTGTAGTCATTTAAGAGCACACAGGGCCCCCACACTCGCAGCAACTCACATATCACATGCCTGCTCAGGTCAAACTAGAACTTGAGTGCTGGACCTGAATTCAGTTTTATGGTACAAGAAGAAGTCAGATCTGAAGTTAAAGAAGAAATACCGCCGGGTAGGATTACTCTGAGTCATGCATTCAACATTTTACTTGAGTAAAAGTACAGAATTGTTGCAGCTGGTAAAGATGGAGCCAATTTTAGCCACTTTATACTGCAGGGTGGGTTGTGAGCCAACCTTTATCTCATTGATTATATTATAAATAGCACGATATTCCCATCTGTTAAGCAGTGGAGTAGAAGTAGAAAGTAGCACTGAAGAAATATTCAAGTACTTGAGTAAATGTACTTCTTTTTTTCCACTGCTGTTAATTAATGACACTTTATACATTAGATCATTTCAGAGGGAAAATATACACCACTACTTTTATCAGCTATAGTAATTAATTATGTTGCATAATTTGCTTCATTTATTTTCATCCTGTGAAACATAATTCATTATCAAGTCAATTAAGTCTTTGAGTCTGAGGCCTGTCAGCCACTTTTGAGTTGGTTTCACATGCCGTGAAAAACAAAGTGCTAGATATGTTTTTATTCAGCACAAACTCAGCTCCAATAATCTGAGAACAGTAAGAATGTCACTGATCTGTTTTCTGTTTAAATCAACTTTAATCTACACTTTTCAAAAACCTTTTGTTTTTTTTTTTTTTTACAAATGCTGAGATATTTATTTATTTGGAGCTCTGGACCTTGAAAACATGGGTGTTGGCTACAATGGGTGATTAAATCTTTCAGACAGTTCATCTGGTTTGATCCATAGAGTGTAAAAGAGAGTAGAGTGATACTGTTTTTGAAGCCAGTGACTTATTATGGAAAAATGAAAAAAATAATCTGTGTATAGTAGAAAATATTCAGGATAAATCATAACTCTTGACTCTTGTAAACGTCTTTGGTGGGACACAAACCAGAAGTCGAGTGAAGTTGATTAAATGTAAATTTATTATAATAATAATAAAAAGATCCATCCCCTTGGGGGAGTTAGTGGACACGTCAACCCAGGCACCAAAAGGTACAGAAACAGCCTTAGATAGAGACTTTTTTAGTTTTTTTTAAATACAATATTTTAAAACAAGTTGATATAATCTAAAAGGAACTTGAATAATATTACTGTACTGTGAAATAAATGTGTTGGGGTTGATTATTGGCAGAAATCTCTTTATAAACTTGAGATTTTTGCAGCTCCACCCCGACCAGCTTCGACAGAAATGCTGGTCACTCGTTTATGCATCAGTAATAATGATCCTTTTTCTGTTGATAACACTTCTGTGCTTTCTTGTCACTGTGATTTTAAATGCTGGACTTTTATTTTTAATGAAGTATTTATTTTTTTTTACTCAAGTGAAGCATCTGAAATCTTCCTCCACGACTGAAAAAATGAAATCCTTTGCAAATGAACGTCTGTGTTATCCTGCCGTGTGCATTGTGGCTGTCAGCTGTTGACCTGTAATTACCTGGAAGGAGGTGGACAGCTGGTACAGTAGGTGACTGTACCCTGATACCTGCCCCAGGATTCACAGGGCATGAAGCAGACGCAGCAAACCGTTAGGAACCCTCGTTTGAAAGCTGGACCACTCTAGCATTTTATATGATGTGACTACGTACACTGCTGCTGTTTCACGCTGCTGTGACCAGCAGGTATGAATGTGCTTTTTACTCAAGACAGATGACACAAAAGTGAGGAATTTTAATGAATTAAAATTCATTTTCTGTCTGACGGATATGAAACGTCCACAGTTTCAGACGCTGCATTATTGATGGATTGAAGGATGTTTTATTTAAGCAGGAAGTGAAACATTGGCTTTATTGGTAATAGTAGTGTCCGCTGGGAAAGCACAGCTGCACTGAGGTGTTCGGGGTCAATTAGGGAAGGCCAGTTTAGTCCAAACAAGAAACGAAACTGATGACATTTTACAGTCTTTTGTGGTCTTTCTTGCCTCATAAAACGGCACTGACAGATGCTGCCTATGTGCCAGCCCAGCAGCGGTGGTTCAGTGTTTCCACATGCAACGTGAAGCACATTCACTGGATGTTTGTTCCAACCTTCAAGGTTTGGATGGTTTCCAGATGTCACTCATAAAGGCTGAGAGAAATCCAGTCGAGATCAAAGTGTGTGGATGAAATATTCATCTGTGAACCGTGAACTCTGCTCGCTGTGTTGTCCTTTAACAAAAACCCTAAATAGAGGCGTTCATATTCCCTATCGTGGTGGAAACAGAGATACTTAATGTCACACGAGATCCGACAGATACAGACGGATCCCGCCTCCTGAACTGCCTGCTGTAGTTTTAAAATTATGTGCATTATTCAATGTTTCTCCCCCTCAGCACACATGCAAAGTAGGCAACCACACACACTGTGGATATCTTGAATTCATCATTACAACCCCTCCTTTAAGAAGGCAATCAGTAATTTCTTCTGCCTCTATATTTTATTGAATACTTGTATCTGTAAACATGCAAGACTGTTGACAGGGAGAATGATGATTACAGACTACAAAGCGCTCCAAATTAGGAGCGCCGCATTAGGCGAGGGGAGTTGTTAATACATGCATCATCTGCTCAAGGGCAGCGAGAGTCTTTCAGTTCGATTCAGCACAACTTCATCTGCTCTGTGCGGCAGGGAGTTAAAGGAACACGAGGCAAACGAGATGTAATGTTTAATCTGATGAATCCTGACCCTGTGTGCGTGTGTGTGTGTGTGTGTGTGTGTGTATGTGTGTGTGTGTGTGTGTGTGTGTGTGTGTGTGTGTGTGTCTCCTCTTGTGTTCGCAGGTGTGTGCCATTGTGAGCTTCCTGCCATCGGCCTCTGTGGCAGATCTGACATGTGAAGCTCTGCTCATGCTGTCAGGGAATTTCTCCTGTAAGTTGATGACCAGCTTCAGCGGGATGTTTACCACAAAGCTTTTAAAAGACCGGTTATAAAACCAACCTGAGAATTGAAGTTGATCCACTTGAGATTGAATTGATGTTCAGTCTTTTTCCATTTCGTGATGGTAGCCGCTAAATGCCAAAGCCTCGTCCTCGATCACAACTTTTCCCTTGTGGATATTGGCAAACTGTCTTTTCTTATTATTCCATTTCTGTGCAGACCTCACAAGCACAGTAATAGCTGGTTAAACTTAAACACCCGGAGAGGACACACACACATATCTTCTCGTTACTTGCCTCTGGTAATACTCATAAAGATGTCTCAGGTAGCTCTCAGGTAGTAACAATGCTCTCTGTATTTAATATGCTGTCACATTGCTTTGTGATGAGCCTCAGCACTGAAATGTGTCAAGGAGGGCTACAAATTATTTTACTTATTGATTTATATGTTGATTATTACTGTTTGACTCATCAGTTAATCATGTAGTCTTTGAAAGGTAAAAAAAAAAAAAACCCCAAGGTGACGTAGCCCAGTCCAAAACCTCAAAAATATTCAGTTTACAATGATATAAAATAGAGAAAAGCTGCAAATGCTCACATTTGAGAAGCCGGAACCAGTAAGTCCATATCTGCCAGCACTCCCCTTTTGCCCAGGAGTCTCCGGGACTTCAAGGTGATCTCCCGGCGCCATCCTGTTTTGTTGTTTCTCCCAGGAAACATCAACCTCCCTCAACCTTTATCAAAAATAATCTTCATAACCACATCCATATGTTTTATGTTTATCTGATGTTACCAGATTATGTATGAAACACAAGCTAGACACACAATCCACACACATAAATACAATTTCAACCCATCTGTCACAACATCCTGGCAACCCACAGCCCAATCCAGGTGGTGTGCACAGCTGCTCTCTGCACAGGCAAGCGGAACATTATAAAATCAGCAAGTTTAACTAAACCTTCTTTTGTGATCAGTTATGTATTGCGTAAATATGGAAGTAACAACACAAAATTAGATATAACTGCAGGGATGAAGCATATGCAAAGTATAGTACATCAAGCATGCTGACATGTTGGGAGCCCTGCTCCATCCACAAGCAGGCAATGAGAAAAAAAATTGCACAACGAAGGAAAATGATTAAATCAATCAATAATCAGTTACAAAACATAAACATACAAAAAAGGGAGAAAAGAACAGAAAAAAAGTTGAACTAAATTGTTAATTTTATGCTCATATAATGTTTATCTAATGATAATATTAATTGATGTGATGGAATTCAAATTAAAAAATTTAAATGAATCTTTTTATGTGTTTATTATTTGGCTAAATCATTAATTATTTACTTTAAACCCCCACCCTGAAAAAAAGTCAAAAAATGACATTGAATTCTCAGTCAGGACAAAACAGGACATACCACAGCTGTGTTGAGCATATTTTTTTTATTTAAAAATAAATTGAAACTGCACACTGAAACTCTCATTGTCACAGATGATGAAAAATTTAAAACATTAACCAGCTCCAGTTGTGACTGAGTAGTGATGGCTGTACAAATCATATTTTTGTATTGTATTATATGGTAGGTCCTTTGAGCTAAATGTTAGAATGATTGCTTATCTCTGTCTTTAAAAAAACAGCCCACGTGAGTTTTCCGTGTGTGTGCCCTTACTGTGATTAGAGGGAAGTCTTTGTTCTTCTGTAAATTTGGGATATTTGTGAGAGACAGATAAAAAAAGAAACAAAGAAACTGAGGCAGCACAGGGTGAGATTATCTGATATTTAGTTCATTTTATGGGTTAAACTAAGGGAATCCTATATATCCTGTAATGCATCTCTCCCTGTGCACATTTTTGAAACTCCACCTCCCCAGTTTTTAACTCAGACTTTTTATTATAAATTTAGAGTCTCCATGAATAAACCAAGATAACCCTTATCTTTATTTTCTCAGACTAAAGAGAGCTCCTCCAAAACCACAGGAGACATGATACAACTGTTTACACAGGCTGAGCCATATTGTCCATTACTAGTAATCAGTGCTGGGTTAGTTAGTTAAAATCTAATTACTAATTACTCAACAGCGAAGGTAATCACTTACATTACTTGTTACATTACCTTTTTTACTCAGAAAACTCAGCATTTGTGCCTTTAAACAAGTCCAGGTCCTCCACATTCACATGTCACATGTTATGTGTTGTAGCATAGCGTCATTCAGTAAGAAGGTTACAAGACGTTATCTGGTTTTCCTGGCAAGTTCTTAGCAACCAGAACAACAGCTACCATTAGCCAACGCCAAAAGACCAAACCTCTTAACTTCACTGTTAGCTCTCTGTTAGCTCTCCTTCGGGCCACTGTTAGCTCTCCTTTAGCTCTCTGTTAGCTCTTTGTTTAGCTCTCTGTGAGCTCTCCATTAGCTCTCTGTTAGCTGTCCTTTAGCTTGCTGTTAGCTCTCCATTAGGTCACTGTTAGCTCTCCTTTAGCTTCTGTTAGCTCTCTGTTAGCCTCCTACTTTGGATTGAGCTAGTAGACTTATCACTTGCTCCCCGGACTAGTAGGAAAAACAACCCCCCCCCTATGTCTAACAAATCACTGTCATGGGGAATGACAGGCTTATAACATTTTACTGACACCCCGGAAATCTCAGTAGCAGCATAAACAGTCTGAACACAGTGACAGTTAATCACTAACATGTCACCCAGTCCATTAGAGTTTCATCTAAATCGTACAGAAACAGAAAATGAGACATTATGGTTTCAGACAGACGGTCAACAGTTTACAGAGATTCATTCAACATCAACAACTATCTCAACCGTACAGTCCAGACTTCACAGTGGAGCCATCATCCAGCTGCAGGACAAATCTAAGATGACCTTTTTTTCTTCTGCCAGAGGTTAACCCTAACCCCCCACACCTGCAGCCCCTGCACCGAGATTACAGTAAATACAGAGAGAAGAAACTGATGTCAAAGACACTGTTTACACCTGGTATGAAAATGCGATCTGTATCCAGACACCTTATCCAGATAAAACAAAACACATTAACGCGAGGTGTAAATGACCTGCCTGATCACTTCTTGTGGTCTGGCTCACACTGTGTTCAGGTCTTAGGTGTAAACATGACCTTTGATCCGATTTCAATGAGTAAACGAGAACCCATTAAAAAAATAACAGGTGTAAACAAATGCAAAGGCAGGATCAGTTCGTTTATCATCTCAATACAGATTGCATTTTAATGTCAGCTGTAAAAGCCAAATACAAAATAGTTGAAGTAACTGAGCGTTACTGGGATTAGTAACTTAATATAATTACTACATTTCACATTGTAAACTTAAACTACTTGTTATGAGTAATAACATTACTGTAAAATGTCTCTCATTCATGTGTTACTGCCCAACTCGTGGCCATATTTAAAGGAAGAACTAGTCGGTTAAAGTTCGGGACAGATAGATTAAATTTGTTAAAGAGAAACCAACATTGCGAGACAAGATGCAAACAGCTGTCTCCTGAGTCAAAGCCATATTTGTGGCGTCATAACAGCATCACACTACGTTTGTTTTTGTTCTTGACAGATGAGATTCACAGTTCTCACAGCTACTACAGCCTCCCTGTCAGGAACATGTAAATGTATGTCATTATGAGGCGTTTGAACAAACGACCAGTGCTGTGGTTTCTCTGAAACTAATCCCTGCTCTTTTCATTTTTTACTGGGATTAATTCATTTTCTAACTAAAAAAAGGTGTGAAGACACTGGTTTGAAAAAACAATGCATTAGAATTAAGCATCTACTTTGCCTCACAGAAAATCCTGATTTCTGGATATTTTCATCTAAATCTTCTTGTGTTATTAAAGAAATAATAGCCTGACCCTGGGGGCATGTCTAGATTCATATTCACAGCTACCATCCTGTTATTGCTTGGGGAAAGGTCTGTCACCAGTGTTTACTGTTGCCCTTTAATGCTTCACCCTTTGTCGCCGTTAAGCTGAATCTAATGAGATTTCAAAGCCTCTTCTAAACTGCGCAAACAAAAATCTGAGGTTATTGATGAAACTCTCCCTTCTGGATTGCAGTGCAGTCCCTGGCCGCCTCCTGGAACCAAACCCTGAGCAATGCCACAGGTCAGTGGAGCGGTGAGTCTGACACGTTGCTCTTCTCACATGTGTGAAACTGATTCCCTTACGCAGTTAGCACAAAGCAGGGTTGTTGTGGAATACCCCCACGAGGGAGACAAGTTTGATCTGAACTCAGATTATAAGGACTAACATCAAAGAGGAGAACAATGCTGGAAATAGACTGTGGCGTCGGGAGACGACGTTCAGCTCAGCGCAGCAAAGCAAAGCGCAGTAGGAGTAATCATTAAAGCTCGTGTACACAAACAGCTTATTTACTGCCAACATCATTGGAGTATTATCAGAATCTCACCGTGGCTATATGTAGTCCTGAGCCATGCCAGGAATCTATGTTTGCATCTGACCTTTGTGTGTGTCCTCCACCCCCCCCACCCTCGTGCTTCAGGCTCGGGACTCTACTGTGACACCTCCATCGATGGCATCGGCACCTGCTGGCCCAGGAGCAGCGCCGGTCAAATGGTGTCACGACCCTGTCCGGAGATGTTCTACGGTGTCAGATACAACACCACCAGTAAGTCCACACCGTCACCATCAGCTCCTGCCAGCAAAACCAGAAACAATAGATTAAAAACAAGATTTAATTTGATCCCCCCCCCCCACACACACACCCCCATCCCCTATCCATCTTCCCCTTGGGCAAATCCTGTTTACGTAATTGTGTATACAGAAATTAACATGAGCATACAAATTAGCCAGAGACAAACAAAAGTGTAAAAAAAAACGTGCACACAAAAGTAGGGCTGCTGCAGATAATACACAATGAAGTGCCAGAAGAAAGGAGACAAGAAGACAAATAGAGCACTTGCTGTGAAAAATGTATGTGTCAGGATTTACATGGTAAAAGACAGATGGGATAATGTCACAGAGGAAACCTTTACAAGCTGCTGCTTAAGCCTGTTAAATGAAGGACTGTGTTCATTCTTAAATTTCTTAATCACTGCCCGTCAGAACTACTTTCTGAAGCTCGGTCCAGGTCACAAGAATCAATAATCTGATTTGTATTTATGTGCAGTGTCTCTGTGGATATTTTACAAATCAGATTTATAGGCCGTGGGTTTTTGTGAAAGGAAGAAACTGGTTCAGATTTATGCTCCGGAGCCGAACTATTCTTCATCTCCTCTGTGCTACAGTTCCCTCTGAGGTCAAACTCTTCATCTGAAATTGAATGGCGACTGCAAATTATCTTCCCTGTAAACTATGTATCATGCTTTGTATGGAGGGAGAAAAAAAACAGCTCCCAAAAAGGTGAAATTTGTATTTTATATATATTTTTTATATGCCAGCAACATGACTTTTGGCATGACAGTGTCTGTTTGGTTCAGACTGAAATATTTCTACTATTATTGGATAGATTGCAGTGAAATTTTTGAAGAGACACTCATGTTCCCCAGAGGTTGAATCCTAGGTCCAATCCCATTTGTCCACCCCTCACGGACTTAAATCCATGAGGGCTTAGGGCTGTCCCACTGTCAAACCCTCAAGGGCATGAGGGCTCAGACATTTTGGGCCCTTTATGCGCACTTTCCTTACACTTGCTGCAGACCTTGCCTGAGGGAATTAACAGGAGACGCATGGAAGCGTAAAAAATGGTAAACAACCGCCACAAGACAGAATAAAAGAATAGAATAGAAGAAGAACAGTTAACAAGCATGAAAGGAACAAACCCTAACGTTAGCATAACAAGGAAAAACAAGGTTACATGTTGCTAAGTATCAATGCGTAGCTAACTGGTGTTTCACAGCTACAACTGTGTGTAGTTACCTGTCCAATGGTGACATGATGATACATTCAAAATCTGCTTTCATCAGCTCTGGTCCAACGTTTTGTTTTTTTGTTTTTGTTTTTTTTTTACAAGCAAGTAGTGAATGGAGGAAATAAAATATGTAAAATCAAAAGTCCCAAACCCAATCGTGCGCAACATGTTTTGGCCGTCCCATTCCTCATTATACCATGTTGATCCCTTGCAGCCTCTCAATCACACTTGATCATTTACCAGGTGATGTCAATTAAGCGTGTGAGGGTTCAGGGTTTGGGGAGGGGGGGGGGGGGGGGGGGGCATTGAGATTGGATTTTCCTCTGGCGCCACGATGAGGTTAATATATGTGTTTTTCTTAATGAAATTTAGTGCAAACATTGATGTTCCCCTCAATATTGTGCAATATTTTGGTTTATGACTAAGTTGTACTTTGTGTTTATGCTAATTTCAGCATTTAATTTAAACCTTTAACACTAGGGGGGGCAGCAGAAACAAGCTGAAACACTGAATCATCATCATCATCATCATCATTATTCACATATCACATATTTTGAATTTATTAGCAAACAGTTATTTATAACCTTATCCAGCAGCTACAGAGCAACATTATGTTTCATTAGGAGTAGGGTTTGTCTCCACCTGATCAATCTAATCTCTTTAAGCTCTGTGTTTGGTCTCCACCAGCTCCTGAGGGAAATCTCTGGCTCTTTAGCTGCTAAATGCTCCACTATGTTCACCAGCTGCTCTCTGACTGTGCCAGTCTGCTGTTTGCTGCTGAGCAGGTAGAGGACAGTGGCTTTTTAGAGCTGTTTCTCTGAGCAGCAGCTATGAACGGCGCTATGAGAGCAGTGAGAGTGAACCAGAGCAGTAAAGGTGTGGTCAGCACAGATAAACAATGAGCTAAAAGTCACTGTAAAGCTGCAGATTCAGCAACCCAGTGACCCCTGAGGCATTGTTATCATAAAAATATAGATTATAGCTGCTGTAAAGCAACACTGTATCTCACTACGTCGTGGCTGCAGACTCTTAGTTCCGTCCTGGTGAGAACAGTTTTTCTCTCAGTTGGATGTCAGAGGTCCAACGAGTTCTTACCCAAACCTGAGACCAGAACCAAATTGTATCCAGTTTCACTGGTACGCCGATATCTGAGTGAATCTGAGTGGATCTTCTCTCAGCTCGGATCATGTGCGTCATCATCATTACAGGAGAAAAATGTGTTTTTGAGGCAGACAGAGAGTGTGAACTGTGGATAATCATGCTGCTGTCAGTGTTGCTGTTCTCTCTCTGCTCGGGTCAGTTCAGGTCAACCACATCTTAGATCTGCTATAATTATCATCCAGTGTATTTCTCTCAGCTTTTTGGGTTACCATCAGATTAGGTCTCTCTTTTTCTTTCGTTTTTTAATTAATTAATGTTGGTCATTGTTTCATTTACTTCAACAGAGAGTTTATTTCCAAATATCTTCACATTGTTAAACTCCTTCTCCTTCTTATCTGCAAACATGGTCAGTCAAACATCCACCAGGTAAAAGTGTGCAGCTGAAATCACTTTGCAGGCTTGATGGCACATTAGCAGGTGAGCCATGAGACCTTGAACAAATAAGAAACGTACCTACAAATGTCAATATTGCTCAGTTTAGGTACTGGTGTGGTTCTTACTCTTCACTATCTGGAGGTGAAAGGAGCTGCGTTGATACTGTATATCTCTCCATACTGTATCTTTTCTTCCATTTAGTAATTTAAATATATTAACACTCATTTTTCACTGGGGATTAGGAAATGTATTTGTTTATCCTTATTTTTAATGGCAAAGCCTCACTGAGATGAAATGAAATGCGATTATAAAGTGAAGAAAGTGTGTTATAATTGTAGGGAACAATGGGACATATTCAAATGTCTTGTGTTATATAGCAAACAGGTCAAAGATGATAGGTTTACTGTCATATGTGACAAAGAAAAGAAAGGAACTGCATTCACTAAAAAACACAAACAAAAAACATGATCTTGTAATCGTGACTATTGTTGTGACTTAGCATCTCACAGGTTTTCCACTGTGTTCCGTGAGCTGATCAGGAATTTCAGCTAGATTACCACTGCAGACACTTTTACGACACTTTATCACACGTTTCATCACCATGACGCCAGCAAGGACGCACGACTTTGTCTCCACCCGGCATCTCGTACTGGGTCAGCTGCTCCTGAACGAACAGAGCGACCTTGAGCGAGTCTGATGGCTTTCTGCATGAACAAAGACTTTAGATGCACAGTGTTGACATACTGATAATAACACCATCCACGTAACTCAGTGACATTAATGTCTTCCAAAAGGTTGAACCCATGTCATCACGCCTCTGTCTTCTGGTAATTATGTGGCCTTCTCTTGTTAGGATGAGATGGTGAGTCAAAAGAGACCTGTTTCAGGGAATAAGAAATTGATTAACTTCTAGATCTCCTAGTGCAAGCAATTCCTACAGGTTGATGACGCACAAGCTCTCAGTTTGTATAAAGACAGTGTTGGAACAAACTGTGTTACTACACGCTCTGATGCAGTATTAGGACAATACTGTACTGCAAACAGTAGGACTGTATGATGCTGTCAGAATGGTGGGGAAGAGGAGAGTAACAAAGGAAGACAGAGTGGTTGGTCAGAGGTTCATCCTACTGCAAAATAATGACCCAAAACATGATGGAAGAGCAGCACAGTCTCCAGACCTAAACCCCGTGGAACTGGTCTGGGATGAACTGGACTGGAGTGCAACACATTCCTAAGACCTTCTGCAACAGTGTTGGGACAAACTTTGGGAACAGTATTTCATTTCCATTGTAGAAAGAACATCACAGGTCTGTTTGGCTGCTGGATGGGTAAAAAAGAAACGTAGATCAAATTTAGGATTTAAGATATCTTCTTTTTAAAAAGCGAATTTGTTCTATTCTCTTAATTACAGAAACACTGAGACAATACACTGTGTACATTTCAGTACCACCTAAAAAATGGAGGAATTATAAAACTTTTTTACCGGTTGTGTGTAGGTATCTGGTGATTCATTTTCTGTCAGTTTACAAATAGGTAAAGTAACTAAATCCTTCAGCTGTAACACAAAATATGTTACAAAATCAGAATTATAAATAGAAACATAAAATCACAACTGTAATGCAAAACTGGAAGAGCACTCAGAGGGCGCAGATCTCACACACCTTCATGGTCAAGTGTCTGGATCTGCCTCAAAATGTAAAAGGTTTCTCCCTGACCTGCGTCCCGTCCCTTCACCAAGTTCACTGCAAATCAGTTCAGTGCTTTTTGCCTAATTCTGCTGACAATAAACAAACATGGGTGAAAACAGAGGTCAAATCAACCAGACCAACTTAATATTATCACACAAAAACTTAATGAGACTAACGCATCCAGATCTGAACACACCCCAGGAACAAAAATCGGCAGTTAGTCAGACTTTTTGTGATTTAAGTCAGACTTTAAAATGTGGATTTAAGTTAGTTTTCCTTTAAAGTGTGGTATAAAATCACCGCCAAATATCTTCCTGGCAGTGATTCCTATCACACAGGGATCTATAGTCTGTGATGCGTATCTATCTAGGCCACTGCAGCGCTCTGAAGGTAACACAAACACTACCAAGGGACATACAGTAAACACAATTAAGTAAATTTACCAGATAAAAGCAAATGTGTTTCTTGGTAATTTAAAGTCTAAAACCCCCACAGGACCCAGAGGAGCCACTTGAGAGAGAGAGAGAGAGAGAGAGAGAGAGAGAGTGAGCTGGGCTGTAATTCAGCCGCAGCTCACTAGTAATTTGACACTGCAAGGTTCATTTCACCTTCAGGATTAACATAATCTCTGTTCGAGCGTAGCCTAAAAGCTTAAAAAAGACTTCCCGTCAGCTGACGGTGCCAGCGAAGGTCAATAGTAGAAAAGAGTTCAGGACACAGGACGATGTTGTGTTTACTTTATGAAAATTTAAGGCAGATTCACTTGCTCTGAATATGAAATTCTTCTGTAGTATTGTTACCAAATATCTTTTTGCTGTATTGTTAGTATGAATTCATTATTAATCATTATTAAATATTTGATACTTTGCACCAGTGAGGTCGGAGGAGGCAAAGGAAGAGCACGGGGGAAAACACCTGAGATGTTAATAAATGGTTTATAATATGCATTTTTCTCTGCAACATGGTGTTTTTTTCGGAGGTAGATAAACACGGTGACCTTGTTAGGAAACAATTCAGGACGTGATGATTCTTCCTTTTCATTCCAAGTTTTGTTTCCAGCACTTGAGCTGCACCAGGTTGTTAAGGATGCTGTTAATGTTGAGGATACTTGACGTGAGGACAAGGCTGCAGGAGCATTCTTTCACAGAAATGTTATTCAGAAAACATTTAACAGCACAAAGAGTCAGAACGAGTCTAATGGAGGACTGAAGTATCTGGAACAACTCTCGGCCGGATTGCTGTGAAATTAGGTTCAGGTGTTCGTGTTCCCCTCGGGATGAATTCTAATACTTTATTGATCCCTTGACTTTTCATCCAGTGCCATCATCAGGTCAAAATTTCAATTTAAATACCTGCGAAACTAAATTACATTGACATATTAGCGTTGCCGCTGTGAGCATGTTGGTGCAGCCTCTCAGAGCTCCTGCGGTGCAGTCGACTCTGAACAGACCTGATCAGACACAAGTCAATGAACCAACAAAAAGAATCATTTGATATAATACATTTTGGGATTACATTTCAAAACTCAATAATTTATTCACCACCCTTAAACACCAAAACCTACCTCAGGTCTTTATTTATAAAAATAACGATTTTCATCTTTGTTGACATTTTGACACCAGCACTTTGTTAAAGACAAATAGTTAGAATGAATGAATTAAATGAAGTGAATGAACTAAATAGGCTGTAATATAGTCACTTGATACTAAAGTTGTAAGACTTAAGTTTCAGTCCTGGTTGATTAAAGTTAAACAAGAGAGAAAAAAAGGGTTTCAATGTGATGAAATTCTTAACACAGAGCAAGGAAACTGAATTAATACCAATTATTCTGTTCTTTTTATTTCTGTTTTATTTAAATGCATATTTAGTTAATCAATTATAATGGGGTTTTACAGTCAATTCATTTATTAATGGTTATAAATAAGCACTGTAAAATTTTGTAATTACTTCAGTGGCACAGTTCAGCCTTCATACATGCCGACACTTTTAACAAGCTGAAGTGAGGACAAGGTTTTTCATATGCACAAAGCACACAGTGTACTTCAGTGAGACTTTTGTCTCTATTAATTCTGCCCACAAGATGAGTAAGTGCTTGAATCTCTTCAGACTGAGGTGCCTGAAGTTTGCACCTTAGTTCATGATTGAAGATTCTTTCTTTTTCTTCAAGAACAGACATTTTTGGTCGTTTAAGAGCTTATTTTAGATAATGCATATATAATGGAGGATATTTTAAAAAGGGAGAAGTCATGCTACTCAGTGATGGCTGAAAAAGTTGCTGTTCAGCCTGCAGCGCCACGGTACTCAACAAAACACAGATTTCTAATTATGCTCTCAGCCTGATCAAACCCCATGATAATAGCTCGGTTACACACATGGATGGATTACTGAGCAGCCCTCTGTATGAAGTATTTGAATGACCACTAAACGATGGAAAACAACTAAAAAGAGACTCAAAATTATTCCAAAAGAGACGCAACTACAAAAAGATTCCAAATGACTCCAAAAAGATGCAAAAAGACTCAAAACAATGACAAAGATGCGTAAACCAATGAAAAAGAGATGCTATTGACCACAGAAGACCACAGAGACACAACCAACTGAAAAGAGATGCAAAATGAACATAAAATGATGCAAAATGAATTCAAAGAGAGACAAAAAGAGCAGAATGAGATGCAAAACATATCTGCAAATTCTAAATCTGTTAGTAGTCGTTTTGTGTCTCTTTCAGTCTGGGGGTGTTGCTATTGTACTTGTCTTTTACAAGTCTGCGCCCAGGGGCCCGTTTGGGCTTAAATGATATGGTTCTGAACGTATAAGAGAGTTCAACATTATTGCAGTTTGATCCTCGGAGGGTTTCAGTACTCTATATTCCTTAATTTCTAATATTTCTCCCATGGGTTCAGTGTGATTACTAATGTCTGCTTCTCTTCTCAATTTCAACACATTCCAGCAACAAAATTAACTGATCCATTTTATCCACAAGCACGTGTTGGATATTATGAGATTTACAGAGATTTGGTATTTTTTTACAGAGAACTCTTTTCCATCTTTAATAGTTAAGAGATTGGAAGCTTAGTGGTGAAAATGTGGCCTTTAAATTTAAAAGTATTTGACGTGACAATATTTCTTTTTTTATCTGATCCAAAGTAGTAACCAAAGAATGTGGATATTCAGGCCGAGCAGGCTGCAACTAATTAGCTTCCAGTTCGTTTGCAGCCACCAAGAGACAAGGTTACCATCAGTTCCTCTGTTTCTATGCACACGGTACAGAGCTGATCCACTGTGTTTATATGGCTTTAAAGCAATTTTTATGCAATGCCTGCTGTAATAGATGACCAAGCCACAAACACTAAACTTCTGGGTGTTGTCCTTGGTGCACATATTCACAATATGTGAACATATTCAGGCACTCAGTGACATGAGAAACACCAAACGGTTACAACAGACAAACTGTCTTCTCTCAGTGAGAACCTTCTCCATTACAGAACAGATATTATTTTTAATATTTGTACTCTAAAACCAAAAAATGTTCTTCTTCTCTTTATCATTGTTATACTTCTAGTAGTAGTACTTCTAGTAGTAATAGTAATAGTAGTAGTGATAGTGGTGGTTGTGGTGACAATATCCTGCCTCTTCCCTCCCAACATTCACTTTACAAAAATGTAATCTTTTTCATGTGAAATGGTGTTTTGAAAAAGAAAAAAAAAAAAAAACATTTTTTCCAAACACCACACAAACATCAGACCCAGGCACGCGGTCTTTAGAAACATGTCACAAGTGTTTTTTGTAATAAGAAAATAAACAATAAGAACATATTCAGTACAGAAAATAAATGATGGTAATGTTTTTTTAAAACATAAAGATATTTGTGAAGATAAACTGAAATTCTGTGCATCGTCAGACAGACAAGGTTTCAGTGCTTATCACAGTTAAGCACAGTGAGACAGAGGAAGTAGTAGTAGTGGTATTAGTGGTGGTGTAAGTAGTAAGACAGTATTAAGTGGCTTTAGGTGGAGACAAGGGCAGTTAAAGGAGTGGGCTCTTAAAAGCTTGAGTGGATGTAGCTGCTGTCCTCAGTTCCAGAGGGAGATTACTTCAAAGTTCAGGTGCATGAGTACAAAAGTCGGCTTCTCAGCTCCACAGCCAGAGACTATGAATCCATGAAAAGATTTACTGACACGTAAAAAGCATCTTAAAGTTACTGCAGAGAGGGGGTGATGCGAATTCTTGTCTCTGCTCCAGTTACAGTTAACATGAAGGGCCGTGAACCGGGCTCAAAAACCCACATTACTAAATCTGCTAAGCAGCAAACTTAGTCCACGTCTTGACCCATTTACACGAGACATCACAAGTACAAAATGTATTTCACAGGTAGAGGAGACCTGTAACAGCTACAAGCCAAGTGTGTGAGACGGATAAAGTTTTAACCAGCGCTCTAGCTGAAAATGCTAAATAGAAATAAATCCGACATCCATTGTGTGAGGTTTGAACGTGTCTCTTCCTCTGAATAGCAGTACTATGACACATCACTTCCATGAATCGGGGGTACCAGGCTGGATTTCCAAAATTAGATCCAGACAAATCCTCGACTTAAGTTGCTGAGCCATAGGAGGGTGTTTGCATGGTTCCACTTACCAGAACAAGTCTGAATTTATCAAACTGGTCATAGTGTTAACCCCTGTAGACCCACACTCCACTGGAGAGCCCTTTTCTCACTTTTTTAGCTTCATGGTGTTATTATTATTGTCTGTATTATTACTGCTGCAACAATGAAATTCCCTCCTGGGGATTAATGAATTACCTACCCACCCACCCACCTGCCTGACATCGAATACAATTATGTAAAGAGCCACAATACTCCATCAGTCCTTAGAGGAAGCAGTGTCCCTGCCTGACAATTGAAAAGTAATGATATCCAGTAGTTAACTTCAAAAAGTACCAATAGATTATTACAAAAATACTCCATAACTAGTCCTGCATGAAAAACCTTACTTCAGTAAAAGAACAGAGGCATTAGTGGTAAAATATCCCAGTACAAGTATATGTTACCCCCACCAAGGAGGTTATGTATTCACCCATGTGTTTGTTTGTCAGCAGGATTAAGCAAAACCTACTGAACTGATTTGCACCAAGGGATGGTTCATGGGCCAGTGACAAACCCATTACATTTTGGTGCTGATCCGTTTAAAGGGGGAGGATCCAGGAATTTCTTAAAAATCACTGCCCTTAACATTGTGCAGTTTTTCATCACTTTTGCGGGATAAAGCAGGGTAAAGCAAGGTAAAGCAGGGTAAAGCAAGGTAAAGCAAGGTAAAGCAGGGTAAAGCGAGGTAAAGCAAGGTAAAGCAGGGTAAAGCGAGGTAAAGCGGGATAAAGCGGGGTAAAGCAGGGTACAGCAGGGTAAAGCAAGGTAAAGCAGGGTAAAGCAGGGTAAAGCAAGGTAAAGCGGTGTAAAGCGGGATAAAGTGGGGTACAGCAGGGTAAAGCAGGGTAAAGCAAGGTAAAGCGGGATAAAGCGGGGTACAGCAGGGTAAAGCAGGGTAAAGCGGGGTAAAGCAGGGTAAAGCGGGATAAAGCGGGGTACAGCGGGGTAAAGCAGGGTAGAGCGGGGTTAAGTAGGGTAAAGTAGGACGAACCGACTCTGACCAAGGGGAGCACAGAGACTAAATAGACACAAGGGAGGCGAGGGTGATTGAACACAGGTGAAACACATTGGGGCGTTGCAGGCAATCAAATTGGAGGGAAACAGGACAGAGACAGGAAGCAAAAACATCATGACACACAAGAAAAATAACTACAAAATAAAACAGGAAATGACCATCACCAAACCAATAAAGTCCAAACACAAATTGTCCGTCATGGCAAACCATGACACCAGATAATAATCCAGATCTGACAGACGTGACGGATTGTTGAACAAACTGAATTTTTTTAAATAGAAATAAAACTTTAATGAACAATGCATCGTGTTTTAGATGCTGATCATATGTTTTGTATGAAAAATAATCTGCAACACAACTTGTAACTATCTGATAGATGTATTAGAGATAGAAAAGGTAAAAGGTACAAAGGTAGCATTAGATATTAGTGGTAGATAGAGAAGACGTACTCAAGTTCTATTGTTAAATCCAGTTTTGATGTACTACACTTATTCTACTGTCTTTAAACACAAGAATCGACTTTTACTTTCCCTTGTGCTTCGGGTTAAATGGCGTCATTTGCCATTTGCTACATACAGTGCATGACATTTGAGAGACCTCCAGATGATGTCACTCAACCAGGAAGCACATATGACTTCCTTTTCTTTCCCCCGACTGACATGTTTGACCTGATCACAGACATGACTGACGTTCCATATGTACGTACATGCTGTAAAACTCCATCGCCTTAAAGGAAAAGTTTGACATTTCGGGGGTTAATGGCCTATTCTCTCTCTGATAGACTAACAGTCCGATGCGATGAGATATATGACTGATATAAATCTCATCTAACTTTAAAATGTCAAACTATTCCTTTTGATTCAGGGGTAAAATCATTGTGTTACTTTAAAGTATAACAGGATACAAGGCCTACCGATGTGTACAGTTAACACAATCATGTACAAAACAACCAATAATTACCATGATATTTAACAATATTTTACTGTGTGGCTAATGAAGTAGTCCAGAAAATATATAATGAAGACATGGGAGGCAAAGGTTGGAAAATAAACTCCACTGAACAGGAAAAAATCCAGGTCTGAAGATCAGAAAAGTTGAGTCAACCTTTCCTGCTGAGACTGGAGAGAAGCCTAATTGGAGCGATCAACACGCGCCAGTCATGCAAATCCTCCTCTATATCTCAGCCGCTCTCCCAGACGATTACAGTACATCGTCAAACATATGACAGACGTCCAGGGGGCGTTGTCCAGACCGCTCAGCTGTTGATTCATGACAGGTGCTCGTGGCGCTGCACGCCCTCCTCTGAGTTTGTGAGTCAGCCTGGCACAACATTGTCTTTTGTTGTTACACGCCCCCCCCACCCCCCACCCACCCATCCCACCCGGAAACCCCTTCCACCATTGGTTGCAAAGCTTGACTTTCCCTTAATGGTCCCCCAGAGGGAGGCTATTGGATTTTCACATGTATATTTGTGCATATGTGTGTGTGGGAGCATCCTGTGTTTGTTTATGTGGATGCTCGTTTCTCTGACCTGCTGTGAGTTGCCAGGTTTTGTGCCAGTCATAGAGGATAGAAGAGGAGGAGGAGGAGGAGGAGGAGGAGGAGGAGGGGTAGTTTTATTTAGAGTAGTGCTCGCGGTCAGTGGGGTGGCAAAACCCTCGCCCTGGCTCACCCTCCTGCTCACTCACAGGGAAGGCAATGCATCTTTTTGCTGAATGAGCTGGAGCACGGCCGGCGGAGCATGTGCGCTGAATATTAATCGCGAGTGCATGTGAGCGTGCAGACATCAAAGATAGAAGAGAGAAAAGGGGGAAGGTCCAGATATGAAGTGACGAGCAGGGTTGTGTCTGTCAGAANACGTGACGGATTGTTGAACAAACTGAATTTTTTTAAATAGAAATAAAACTTTAATGAACAATGCATCGTGTTTTAGATGCTGATCATATGTTTTGTATGAAAAATAATCTGCAACACAACTTGTAACTATCTGATAGATGTATTAGAGATAGAAAAGGTAAAAGGTACAAAGGTAGCATTAGATATTAGTGGTAGATAGAGAAGACGTACTCAAGTTCTATTGTTAAATCCAGTTTTGATGTACTACACTTATTCTACTGTCTTTAAACACAAGAATCGACTTTTACTTTCCCTTGTGCTTCGGGTTAAATGGCGTCATTTGCCATTTGCTACATACAGTGCATGACATTTGAGAGACCTCCAGATGATGTCACTCAACCAGGAAGCACATATGACTTCCTTTTCTTTCCCCCGACTGACATGTTTGACCTGATCACAGACATGACTGACGTTCCATATGTACGTACATGCTGTAAAACTCCATCGCCTTAAAGGAAAAGTTTGACATTTCGGGGGTTAATGGCCTATTCTCTCTCTGATAGACTAACAGTCCGATGCGATGAGATATATGACTGATATAAATCTCATCTAACTTTAAAATGTCAAACTATTCCTTTTGATTCAGGGGTAAAATCATTGTGTTACTTTAAAGTATAACAGGATACAAGGCCTACCGATGTGTACAGTTAACACAATCATGTACAAAACAACCAATAATTACCATGATATTTAACAATATTTTACTGTGTGGCTAATGAAGTAGTCCAGAAAATATATAATGAAGACATGGGAGGCAAAGGTTGGAAAATAAACTCCACCGAACAGGAAAAAATCCAGGTCTGAAGATCAGAAAAGTTGAGTCAACCTTTCCTGCTGAGACTGGAGAGAAGCCTAATTGGAGCGATCAACACGCGCCAGTCATGCAAATCCTCCTCTATATCTCAGCCGCTCTCCCAGACGATTACAGTACATCGTCAAACATATGACAGACGTCCAGGGGGCGTTGTCCAGACCGCTCAGCTGTTGATTCATGACAGGTGCTCGTGGCGCTGCACGCCCTCCTCTGAGTTTGTGAGTCAGCCTGGCACAACATTGTCTTTTGTTGTTACACGCCCCCCCCACCCCCCACCCACCCATCCCACCCGGAAACCCCTTCCACCATTGGTTGCAAAGCTTGACTTTCCCTTAATGGTCCCCCAGAGGGAGGCTATTGGATTTTCACATGTATATTTGTGCATATGTGTGTGTGGGAGCATCCTGTGTTTGTTTATGTGGATGCTCGTTTCTCTGACCTGCTGTGAGTTGCCAGGTTTTGTGCCAGTCATAGAGGATAGAAGAGGAGGAGGAGGAGGAGGAGGAGGAGGAGGAGGGGTAGTTTTATTTAGAGTAGTGCTCGCGGTCAGTGGGGTGGCAAAACCCTCGCCCTGGCTCACCCTCCTGCTCACTCACAGGGAAGGCAATGCATCTTTTTGCTGAATGAGCTGGAGCACGGCCGGCGGAGCATGTGCGCTGAATATTAATCGCGAGTGCATGTGAGCGTGCAGACATCAAAGATAGAAGAGAGAAAAGGGGGAAGGTCCAGATATGAAGTGACGAGCAGGGTTGTGTCTGTCAGAAATGTGCATGTTTTCAGTAACACTTTATAACAAAGCACGATTTATAGGTTAAATTACACTGCATGAATCAGGTACTAATTAAATATTTACAGGCTCCTACAGATAATAACTAATTTATTACAGCCCGCAAACCTGATTCTAAACATGTAATGTAAAATGCATGTTGTAGTCTCATTCATTAACAAACTTAACTCCAAATCTTAGGAGACATGATAATAAACCCCCCAGGCTGCCCTCTTTTATATTGTATTTTCTGCTACACACTGCATTAATTAATGAATTAAGACGAGTCAAGAGATGTTCATCCATCACTGCGGCAGGTGCTCGTGACAGGTGCGCTGGAGTAGAAAACAAACGTACCTGCCTCTCACATACACCAACCATGGAAGGTTTCTATTGTCATATGAGGAGGGAAAACGACAACATAATAAACTCATGAATAATAAAACAGGTAAAACATACAGAGCTGAATGTGTAACAAGGAACCACTTCTTTTAATTACACAGATTAATGTATGTGGGCTTTAATATCATTTATTCTTTCATCACATAAGAGAGAAGGTTGTTAACACTCAAAACATCAGATTTGTTTCCAGTATTTTACCGTGTAGGCGCAAATATATTCACAAAAGTAAAATAACAGTTGTTCCTCCCTTTTCCCCACAGTCTCGTCTTCCACTGTACCACTGGAGCAGATCAGTGTTTTATTGGTGGCTGATTTATATAACAGAATTACCTCATGATAAAGTGTTATAGTGTTTTCCCTGCAGTAAGTAGTTGGAAAGTAGATTATTCCTCTCTCCGTGGAACTCGTTTCAACACAGACTGCACAGTTAAACCTTTGAGGTGTCTAATTCTGCAGAACCAAACAGGAGCGAGCCAGAACACACCCAGCATAAAAACTGAGACCAGCCAGACCGCCTGCGATTTCTCAAGAGCTTCTCCAATTTCCAGTTTCTCTTTCACTGAAAAGAAGCAAAAGCAAACTTTTCCATGAACAACAGAGCACAGGTACAACTGCTCACCTGAACACTCGCCATTATTTTATTGTGGAAAGTCGTATTAATGTAACTGCTGTCTGGTTAGTTTACTTAGTTACTGAGATTTAAGAGTTGTTAGTGAATAGCGTTGGATTATTTCCCCTTGTACCTGTAGTGGAGGAAGTACTCAGGTCCTTTATTTAAGTAAAAGTACCAACACTTCACTGTAAAATACTCCATTACAAGTAAAAGACCTGTATTGAAAATGTTACTTAAAGATCCATACAGTATAAAGGTAGATGTCGATGTGTTGTTTGATTATAGAGCAGGTCTAGGTTCTATATTAATACTGTGATCAAGTATCAAAGCCTCAGTCCACAGAGAAATGCACACAGCCTGTATTCAGAAACTGAGCCATAAAACCAGCCGTCAGGACTTCCTGAACTTTGTGATGTCACAACAAAGCAGTCACCTGTCTCAGCCACGCCCCAAACCCCGCCCACCAGGACCCACTATCCAACCTTGCAGGATTTGGTTTGTGTTTAACTGAAATATGCTATATTTTTATGGGATCACTCAGAAAACAGTCACTGACCTGTTGTTACTAGAGCTCCAGAGAGAAGCCTGAGAGAGGAGATGTAAAACTACACTGAGATGGTTTTTGGTTCTTAAAACCACAAATATATCTTCTTATGGGTCAACACTTCGAATAAAACACAGAAGAAGAGGAAAATATGGAGCTTGAAGTAAAAGTTTGAGGAAAATGTACTTGAAGTATTAAAAGTAGTGCTCAATGCAAATCGAAAATTCAGTGAACAGGGGCACCCTGGTGGTCAGTCCTGACTCCAGTGGCCTGGGTTTGAGTCCAACCTGGGACCTTTACTGCACCTTATCCCCTCTCTCTCACCTGACTTTCCCCTGTCTCTCTGTCACTGTCCCCATCATCATAAAGGCAAGTCAGTAAACAGTGAGAAATGCCTATTCAGTTAAGCATTTTGTCCAACCAAAGGAAAAGGCAGCAAAAATGTGGTATTTTTCTATGAAAAATGATAATTTGATTTTCGATCAATTTGATGAATTGTTAAAGCTTTTCATATACAGAGTTGGGTAGTTTACTCTTCCTCATCTTACATTTTTTTAATAACATGTAATTGCTTTCACTACAGTTTGTCGTCGATTGTTGTTGTCTGACCTTAATTGTGTTGTTTTTGTGTACTGTGTGTGTGGTTGTAAACTGTGTTTCTTGTTCTGAGTTCTCGGTGATTAAACAAAGTTTAATTAAATAACTAATCTATAACCAAACATATTTAATGAGCTCTTCCTATATTTTTTATGCAAAATCTAGTAGCTAAAGCTGTAAAATAATTATAGTTTCCCTCTGAGATGTACCGGAGTAGAAGTGTAAAGTCGTGTGAAAACAACAGGCTCGAGTTAAGAACATCCGCCACCGCTGTTTAATGCTGATTTATAGGTCGAGTCCACTACATCTACATCACAGAGGGGAAGATCGTACCTTTTACTCCACTTAATTTATCAGCTATAGTTACGATAAATGCTGCACAGTTTGCAGATTAATCTTCATAAAAAGAGATGATCAGTCCGCTCCTGTGTTCAGAGAAAAGATAGTTTCACTTTGCAGCAGCAGCAGCAGCAGCAGTGTTGTTTTGTGTCCGTTTCAGTGGCGTGCAGGTGAACCACACCTCTGACGTGCTGCTGCTGTTTGAAAACATCTGTTTTGTTCCTGCTACACACCCACACTGCAGGACACAATACAAAATTTGACAGGAAACAATATTCAGCTGTAAACATGAGCTTTGCTGATTTTACCACAGGCCTGATGTATGATCTGTGAGTTGTACAGTGAAGGAAAAATAAATATTAGACTCTCAGGCTGCAGCTTGGTCCAGTGCTTTTCACACTGACTTCACTTTCACAGGCTCAGAGCTTCTGTGAACAAAAAGCTGACCTGCAAAAACAAGTGAACGCATCATGTTACATCCCAGATTTGTGCAGTTTGTTTTCGTGGTGCCAGAAAATCGGGGGTTTGCTCTCATTCACTGCAAATAATGTGTTATTTTCTTCCCTGCTGATACTGGTTTTAATTACACCCGTTGCCCCAAATGCACAGAGGAGGAAGATGCCTCCTGCAGCCATTGATCCAACGTGTTGAAGTGCTAAGTGTGTGTGACTGAATTTGGGTCAGCATATTTGCTTGTGTAAGGGCGTACAGTTACAGCAGCGTTTCTGCTCTGCAGCCACAAAGAGAACCCTCTGTTCAACGATGCTCGGTGCTAAGCAGCGTGTTTGTAGTGTTTGGAAATAAAATTGAAAAGAGGATCATTTAGCCTCGGGCTTGGAGGGGTGCCTATGTTCCATCCACATGCACCTAGAGCTCCTGTTTCCACAGGGAGGATTTAGCAGCTGGCACAGACCAGCCTCTGTTTTTAACACCCATTCAGAATCAACAATGGCCAGTCACTGAGCGAAGATTAAAACTGATATGTACTATGTGGCGTACATCCATTCAAACAATGAGATCTGCGGTGAGCCTTCGAAGATGCTCCAGAGAATAACCTGTCTGCCGCTACTGTAAATCCTGGCAAATCCCCAGTTTGGCAGCAGCCGCCACGTGAAATCAGCAGTTATTTTAGGGACCTTGAGCTCGTGACCCATGCAAATGGCGTTTTACGATGCTGTCAGTGGCTCGTTCCCTGCAACCTGCAGGAGGACTGCAGGAGAATGTTAATACAGTGTTGCTACTGCATTAGTGAGGTGCACTGTAACAGGATGGAGATGCACTGTGTGAATCTCATGTTATCCATGCATGGATATGTATGAATGTCCTAGACACAAGACATGCTGCTGAAAGATTGAGCTGTAAATTTAACAGTGTGTGTGAGAGAGAGAGAGTTTTCCAAAAAGCCTCAACATCTGGCCTCCATCCCAACTTCACCACACGTTCAAACATGTTTTCTGCATTTACTATAAAATTCAACCTCTTTTTTTTTCCATTAAATGAGCTATTTGTAAGTTTTGCTTTTGCTACATAACTAACGTTAGCATTAACAGCTGTTTACTTACCATGCTTGCCAAGAGCTTCAGCCATTGTTGCGTTCACAATACAAGAAGTTATAATATGGCCTCTGAGCTACATGCTACAGTGACATGGTATCGGAAAGTGACAAGATGGCCTGGCCAAGCTGCAGCTAGCTGGTTAGCACACTAACTTTAGTAGAAGAAAACAAGCAATAGAAATAAAAGCAAAACAAAAGGGTTGTTTTCCACAGCTGGAGACAGCTCTTGGTGAGTAAAGGAATGAAGTTTGATGATGAACTCACAACATTTCTTCTAGACTGGTAAGTAAACAGCTGTTAATGCTAAAGTTTGCTATGTAGCAATAGCAAAACTTACAGATAGCTCCTTTAACTTAAGGTCATTCATTAAAGGAAAAGTTCAACATTTTAGGAAATTATTTTTATTTGCTTTCGATCTCCTGTCTGAAGTCAGGAGGCAGTTAGCTTAGCTTAGTTTAGCAAAGCATAAACTGGAAACTGGAAGCAGGCGGAAACTGCTAGCCTAGCTCTCTCAAAGGGAAAATATGAAAGCATGACTGTCAGCACCTTTTAAGTTGTCTTATATACACACACAGTACCTTGTTTGTTTCACTTGCACAAAATCAATAATTTGTGATTTGTAGGGACAGTTGTCAGACCTCTTTACAAACAGCTGTATCCGTCCGCCAAGTGCTTGTTAGCAATGTCTCCAGGAAACAGTTGGTGAACACAGATGCTGGTTTTGGTCTCAGCAACACAACTGCTTCTATAACTAACAAATAGTTGTTAGTAACAGTGTCTGGTCATTATATCCACCTTCCACCTTCAAATCCACCTGTAAAACTCCCTCATGCAAACAGTACCAGAGGATATAAACTGAGCCATCTCTGCAGTGACATTTATTATTGGTCATAAAATGTTCAGGTGTATATTGCCTGTTTTTATAAGGTAGTTTATAAGTGTATTATATATATATATAACAACAGAAATCCATCTGTCATAATGTTTAGTTTGAGGACACACAGGTCACACAGGAGCAGGTCAGAGTCTATCAAAATGAACCATGTCGCAGTAAAGAATTTGCTGTTTAATTTACGTATTAAAAGATTTGAGATTCAACTGGTTAAATAAAGGAGTCAGGATGTGGTCAGCTCCAGTCAAAAATGGCATTACATTTTATTGCATTAGGGGGAGTTTTATACTGAAATTATTTCAGTTTATCCATTCATTAGGGACGTCTTAGGTCTGATTGTAGTGCCGGTTGCCAGATAAAGTCAGTGAACACAAGCTTTGACTTTGGTGTCTTTAAGGAGAGTTACTGTGTATGTGCTGTAATTTAACCAGGTTCATTGACTTTCAGGCTGTGAGGTGTTGACCAAAAGGTGCTGGGTGAATAGATAACGAACTCCTCAGTTTAAGTTTGTGTTAGACAAACGAGATACAGAGATACGTCTTCGGATTCTTTTTTCTTCAAATGTTCCTCGTCAGACTCAAACTATGTCAACTGCACAAACTTGTCGTACATCGCTTGTTCATGAGATATGATCATTCGAGTAATCAACAGCCCTGAAATGTCCATATAAAACTGTTCTGCTTTGTTTGTGGTGGTGATCCAATATGGACTAATATGCAAGCTGGTCACTGAGATATCAGACTAGAGGATGTCCCAGCCTCCAGCAGGTGCTGTTGCACTGTCAGGTCTTATAACAGAGGATGATACTGAACAGAGACCTGCAAAATGACCCTGAGGCAGCAGGAGGAGGGAGACAGTTTTCTAACAATTACTGAAAGGCAGAAGCTGTCACGTCTCAGGGGTAAGGCTGGACCCAAAAATGCAGCCAACACAAGGGAGACGGTGAAAAATATTTATTAAACAGAAGAACTTACAAAACTGGGGAACCACAGGGGATCACAGGAACCAGAAGCACGAGGAAGACAAGGACTTAACTGGTAACTCTGGGGACAATAACAGCAGCAGACACTGAGGACAATTACAGACGAACTGACTCTGACCAAGGGGAGCACAGAGACTAAATAGACACAAGGGAGGCGAGGGTGATTGAACACAGGTGAAACACATTAAGGCGGGGCAGACAATCACTGAACGGGGAAACAGGACAAAGGCAGGAAGTACAAACATCAAGACACAAGGAAACCACTACAAAATAAAACAGGAATTGACAGAAGCTGCTGTGACGAAATCTACAAATAGAAATGCCAAAGATTTAATTGTCAAGCCATGATAACAATATAGTGACCAGAATATGAAGTTTTTTAATGTTACGCCTTTATTCTGTTCTGTATAAAAGTTACAAACACAGAATGAGGGACGTTGTTGTTCCACCTTTAACCTGGCAGTGGAGGTCATGACAGAGCCGGTATGGCTGGTCAGACGACATGTTCAGCATCATTTTGTATCAGTTTGGTTCCATGTAAACAAGCAAGGGTGACATAACAAGGCATCTTCTTAATGTTAATATGTATAAAAGGTAGATGTCCATGTGTTGTGTGATTATAAAGCAGGTCTAGGTTCTATATTAATACTGTGAAAGTATCAAAGCCTCAGTCCACAGAGAAATGCACACAGCCTGTATTCAGAAACTGAACCTTAAACCAGCCGTGAGGACTTCTGGAACTTTGTGATGTCACAACAAAGCAGTCACCACTCTCAGCCATGCCCCAAGACCCGCCCACCTGGACCCACCATCCAACCATCCAACCATGCAGGATTTGGTTTCTCTGAGTGTTTACCTGAAATCTAATATATTTTTATTGGATCACTCAAAACACAGTCAGACAATCAGAATAGAGGCTCAGAGCCTCCTCTCTTCTGATTGGCTCACTGACCTGTTGTTACTAGAGCTCAAGAGAGAAGCCTGAGAGAGGAGATGTAAAACTACACTGAGATGGTTTTTGGTTCTTAAAACCACAAATATATCTTCTTATAGATCAACACTTCAAATAAAACAGAGAAGAAGAGGAAAATATGGAGCTTTTAATGACTGAACTGAGGTTGTACAAGACTGAAACAAGAGGGAAACAGCTTTGCACTCTCCAACACCTTTAAAGCTCAACAATTTGTGGTTTTATGTGGAGTTGTACGCTGTGTGTTTTAGAAGTTCTGGGCTCATGAATGAAGTAGCTATATTAGCCAGTGTGGGTTTACAGACTGCAACGTTGATCCTAAAACAACAATACTAGCCAATAATGAAATGGTGCCTGGGCATTAAATCCACCTTAATTTGCCTCAGCTGCTCCTTTCACCTCTTCTCATGCAAACTAACAGGAAACAATGGCAAAATAAAAAAATTAATGATCACTCAGTGTTAAAAACACAAAGAGGATTATCACCACGCTACTTCGTGTGCTTATTAGATACAGACACATTCAGTCTTTGTTCTAAAATGTGATGGTGTACTGTCTGTTTTTCATGAAGAGGTTTAACAGCCATAAATTACTCTGTGGTCCAGAGGCAGATAGAATTTATTTCAAGGTCATGCTTCTTAATTTGAAGGCTCTGCCATTTATACCTCTAAGCCTCTGGCTCGGAGCGAGGACCTCTGCTGTGACGTGCTTCTTTCTGGATGTTTTGTCTGCTTTTTACACATTTGCTTTGTAAACCCATCATTAAAAACTTTGCACTTTAAAAGTGTGCACCTCCTAAACAGAGTGACTTCATCGCTTTGACTCTAATAAATTCAATTATTTTTTTAAACATTGGACCTGGAGGAAAGTTGTGCAATGATTCATGTCATGCAAATTTGAATTGAATAACAAAAGAGAGGATTATGGGAGCATTTAAAGGTCCCATATTTTCCTCTTCCTCTTTTTATTTGAAGTGTTGATCTATAAGAAGATATATTTGTGGTTTTAAGAACCAAAAACCATCTCAGTGTAGTTTTACATCTCCTCTCTCAGGCTTCTCTCTGGAGCTCTAGTAACAACAGGTCAGTGAGCCAATCAGAAGAGAGGAGGCTGAGCCTCTCTTTTGATTGGCTGACTGTTTTTGGAGTGATTGAATAAAAATTATAGCAGATATCAGGTAAACACTCAGAGAAACCAAATCCTGCAAGGTTGGATGGTGGGTCCAGGTGACTTACAGAAGTCCTGACGGCTGGTTTTAAGTCTCAGTGTCTGAATACAGGCTGTGTGCATTTCTCTGTGGACTGAGCAGTTTGATACTTTCACAGTATTAATACAGAACCTAGACCTGATCTATAATCACCCAACACATGGATATCTACTTTTATATGATATGACCTTTAAATTCTGTTTAAGGCACAAGTCTGAGAGTGGAAAGTGGATTTTCTTTAAAGAATTAGTGACAAAATCTGGATTCAAATAAATACACTTAAACTCCAGTCCAGTACACAACTTTGTCAATCTTAACTTCTGACTTTGACATAATTCTCCACAGAGAGATTTTAAAGCTCTCTAGGATGTTGCATTTGGGGTTCAGGGAATATCAAGAGCTAGGTAATCTTGATTGGGGATGACAGTCCCCTTACACTGTCAACATGCTATTTTTACCCAGCTCATTGCACATTATTGCCCTGAGGCAACCCAGTCCTGTTTCATCTCTTAACCCCCCTCGAAACAAAAAAAAAGAAAAGAAAAGAAATTCTCATTATTAAAACATGCATTTAGCGTTATCTGGCTCCGTCCCAGGCCCGAAAGCACACCAACGTGGAGACAGCTGATACATGTTTGTGTCTCTGCTTTGGTCTTTTATCCATTTGATGTTTCTAGAGCTTATCTCCAAAGTGCACAGGTCTGAAAATGTCAGTCTCTGTGTAATAACGTTGATGGGGGAAACCAGAAATTTTTAAAATGCCATGATGCCAGGTGCCTGATCAACATTGGATGAGATTTTCAGACTCTTTACTTCCCTGCATGCTCTGTCATGTTTGTGTTTTTATGCTTCCAATACTGACATTTGAGCTTCAGTATGAAAGGGTTAATGTACAAAATGTCTGATGTAACTTTTTGAAATCAAACAGGTGGAGTGTAAAAAACAAAACTGTGGCTTCAGTCTGTAGAAAATATTAACGCAATATTATTTGGATATTGTTTCATACTGTAGATTTTTAGGAGTAATTTGCCTTTCTTTAATCTTTTATCCCAATTTTTTTTTTCTTTTTTCTTTTACAGACTGCATTAATCTAATGAATCTCTTTCAGCCATTTAATGATGTCAGTAAACTTTATTAGAAAAGGTTGTAGTGGTTTTATGCAGCCTGACAGAAATACCTTCAGACGCTGCTCAGGGCACAAAGCCCAACTTGTATTTTTCAGGTAATGTTCATGTTTACGGTTAATATTCGCACTTGAGATACGACTACACCAGTATCCTTCATAAAGCATCAGAGAAAGAAAACAAGATGATTTTAGGGTCTGTACATTAATAATACAGATGTTACATGATATTTCTTTGTCTTTTTCTTTTCATTATTTACTTCACCCTGAGCTTTTAGTTTCCTCTTACAAAGAAAACCACTGCAGCTTTAACCATGTCACTGACCACTCACCTGCAGTGGAAAGTAAATAAGTATCTTAATGTATCCAATTGCTATATTTAAACAGTATTTTGAGCTACTTCGAGTATTTCCATTTAATACTTCCTTATACTTCCCCACTACATTTCAACATGTCATCAGATGAAGACGTTACATAAAGAAAATGTGTTGTATAGTTGTTCCCGACCTTTTTGTCCTGCGACCTTCAATGACCTTGTCATGTTTCAGTTCCCCCTCTGAGCTTTTCACATGGTTTTGTTTTAATAACTGATTAAAAGATGTGATATTTAAAAGGAATAAAGCCAAGATTCAGTCAGAAGTCCAAAATATTGACACAGGTTTGCGTATATGTCGTGGTCTGCCCTGAAGGGTCTATTTCTTTGGACCATTTTGACTCTTTATGTTTGTACTTTTGTTGATTTCTTGTTTTACTTTGAAATCCCCTTGTCTGTCTCATGGTTGATTTACTTCCTCTCTTTGTCCTTTGACTCCTGTTGCACCTGTTTTATTTCTCCCATGATTCCTTGTGTTTCTGTTAGTTACCCGTTTTATGTCCCTGAGTTCTTGCCTTAGTGTTTGGTCCTTGGTTTTAAACAAACGTACCAGCTCTGCTCAGTTGTCTGCATGGGTCCATAAATTCTAAACTGTGACAATATAAAGACTTTGTTTATCTTGTGTCCTCTTCCATTAATCATCTCATGACCCCTCAGATTTATCTGGTGACCCTTCGGAGGGGCCCGACCCCTAGGTTGGGAACCGCTGGTCTTAACTTCTAAACTGTATATAAAATAGCTGCTTTTATTCTGATACTTGAAGCACATTTTTCTGATTTTCATGCAGCACTTTCACTTGTGATGTGTTATTTTTACATTGTTGGTCACCACTTCTGCTCAGCGAACTCCACTTTCTCCACCGACGTCTCAAATTGGTCCGACTGTCACTGGAGAAGGCATCTAATGACCCGTGGAGACAACCCGCCTGGAGAACAGGGTCAGATCTGTCCATGTAACTCGGTGAAAAATGTTTTGGTGCGAGCGGGACGAGCGATTAAGTGGCTGACACGTCTGTACGTGCTCCCACTGCTGATCGTCCAACTCCTCCACACCGCCGACAGAAAGCCTGACCTGAAGATGGAGTAATCTCCCAAACCTGTCCTGACTTTTTTTCTTTTTATGTTATATGAGTTCTGGTTCCTGCTGCATGAAGTACTCCAGCCTGTTAATATTATTATACAACAGGCACCAGAACTAAATTAATTTTTACAGTGCTTATCATGAAATGAACCGAAGCTCAATCTTTAGCTTTGAATGTTTCATCCACAGGCTGTAAAAATCCTGCAGCCTCACCTGTTCCCCCGCAGACGGCAGCTGATGTTAAAATGTCCAAAAAAGTCTGACATCTCTCCTTTCAACTTTAAATTGCCTCATTTGCAGTATTTCATTTCCCTGGTGGCCTATTTGATGGATTTCATTCTTTCATCTTCAGAAATAATAAATGTGAAATGACAAATGTGAAATTTGTTACAGATTATTCCATTTCTGTGCCGTGAACGTGTTCTCTGATGCAGCCGGGGCCAGCATGGAAAAATGTAATTTTACTCATCATTTATGTGGCAGCCTTCATGCCCACCCCCGGTATTTGGGTTGCATTATGCAGAAATGTGCAGAAATGATATTTTTTAAATAGAAAATAAACATCCTCATGCTGTTTCGCTCCAGCCTGAGTCTACTTTTATTAAATTAAAGGAGGAGATGGTGATTGAAATTTAAAAAATACACCTTTTGATAGTGTCACAGCTTGGTGTAAAATTGTCAGTGATGTGAAGAAGTGGCTGACCTCCCCGTGCTTTTTCCAAACAGCCTGACACCAGGATAACATGAGTTTTTTTTTCAAGTGTAAAATGTTGGGTTGAACGCAGGTCACTCGTGAATAAATCGGGGGCTCTAAATGTAAAGAATAATAACAATGCTTAGGCAGAGGGTGGCAGACTGTCCTGACAGCAAACGTGTGAAAAATCACAGCTTGTACGTCTTCCTCTAATGATATCTCTCCCTATTAGTCTCAAAAGCAGAAAAAGGTCACAGTGGCAGGACGAGCAAAGCAGGAATTCACGTCCTGCATATTTAAAAAAAGAAAAAAATTACTTCACAACACCTGAGAGATGAAGAAAACACGAGAAACCTCAAATTTGTTAATAACGGCCCTCCTCTTCCTCTCTTGCTCCTCTCTTGTGCAGATAATGTTTATAGGAAGTGTCTCGCAAACGGGACGTGGGCGCTGAAGGGGAACTACTCCATGTGTAAGGCCATACTTCACGAGGAGGTAAGTGTGTGTGTGTGTGTGTGTAAATGTGTGAGTGAGTGTGTTTGATTCATGAGGCTGTTCAAGGAGGTCTTCAGTGCATGAAACAGCTCCACACGTTAATCAAAAAAACCAACAACAAAAGGCGAGGTTAGCAGAGAAAGATGAGTGCTGCACTTCTTACTTGAGGCTTATTTATAGTAAATATGGATTCAGGGTTTTGGGTTCTTGGAGCCTGCAGTGTCAACAGGACACCAAAAATACCATGAATGTACCAGGGAAGGCCCCGGAGCATCACCTGAAGGTATCGCCTTCAAAAAGCAACAGTGAATGGTTTTGACTTTGTATTCGGGAGAGTTGTTGTCGAGGCTTGGCTGCTTCTTCGACGTAGGTGGAAGCTTGAAATCTCACTGATCAACCTGCAGCTATTTCCCTTTCTCTGGTTTTGTGAATCCCTCAAAAAGGAAAACAGCAGCTGCAACCAAAACAGTGATTTTTTTTTTTTTAACAGCATTGTCCTGCAGCGACGTGAGCAAGGAAGAGAAAAGAAACGCTGTCGGTCTGGCGACGCGCCACTGTTATGGTCCTGCTGTGCTCCAGATTTTATTCATTCACATGTTGCTGCCTTTTTTTTTATTTTTCCCAGCCTCCACCTGGTTGTTGCATTGTGATGTGCAGATGTGATGGTGATGAGCGCTGGCTTTAATTAGGATAGAGCGGCGGACAAAGCTTTCAGAGGGAACACACTGACCCAGATCAGGCTGCAGTCGACTTTTGAAGTATATATGTAAAACATAAAATTGCACAGTGTGTTTGTGTTTGTGTTCCCTGGTCCCGACCATCTGCTGAAGCTGAATATTAAACAGCTGAGTTTCCATAAACACTGTAACCCTGTGCAGGTTCAATAAGTTCTGTCCATATGTTTTCATTGCCAACTGGATCCTTGTCATCAACAAATCCCATGAAAAGTCACAAATTTATTGTATAATTATTATTTTTTAAAAAGGCTCAGTAATTTCCTGAAACAGCTGGACACTGTAGTTTTTTTTAGAAAACAGGAGTAAACAGTGCATTAGTTGGGGACTATTTTCAGCAGTGGATTAATACACATTTGCTGCTCTAGTGAGTGTTTACAGCAACAGGATTGTGACTGAGTTTCACTTCATTCATTCATTCAGTCTGACATTGTATTGACTTTATTTCTGTTTGTGTCAGGAACACTTTACTTTATTTCCCAGCATATAAACATTTAATAAATGCTTTATAACACACTATGATGTAGCTGTAAGCAGATATAAGGACATTCATAAGTGTTTATTAATGATCAGTAACTATAACTTCTTCTGTGAGGATATAGTTCATATTATTACAGCTGTGTTTGACTGTGTTGTCTTAATGTTCTGTTTATACAGCAGCCTCCTCTTAAGGGTGTCAACAAGAGGAGTTAGGGTTGTTGACAAATCTATTCATACACTCCTATATCTATTACAATATTATGTGTTATAAACCAACTATAAAATGTTTATAGTGTATGCTTATAAATGCTAAATAAGTGGACTTAAAGTGTTGCCAAATTCCCTCTAACACTCATTATCTGACACGTATCTGTTTATTTAAATCTGTACACCAAACTACAGAAATGTCAAAAAGACTATTTGTGGTTTTCATGGACTTTCCCTCTGTTTCCAGTCTTTGTGCTAAGCTAAGCTAAGCTAACCACCTCCTGGCTCTGGCTGCAAACTAAATGCATAGACATAAGAGTTGTGACAATCTTCTCATCTACATGTAACCCTCAGCAAGAGAGAAAAGCAGCATTGTTTTCCTTTTCCTCTTTTTATCTCTGTAGTCGACCCTGTCTGCCAGAAATGACTGTTGCATACAACTAATTTACAACAGCCCATTAGATTTGAGGGAAACGTAACACAGACAAGAGGTTTTTTATTAACATGAAGAGGAAATGTTAATAATACATATATAATAATATGGTGATGGCAGATGTTCGGCCTTGTGTATCTTTTGTTTATCAGTTCATCTCGTTGTCTTTTCACCGTCCCTGAAGTGTAGCTGTTCTTTTTGTAGTTTTGTACAGTTATGGCCACACTCTCTCTCCACCTCCCTACACTCGTGTCTTAGTCTAATTCATCTGCCAAAAAAGAGACAAAACATACAATAAACACTTTAAGATGAATTGCACTGATACCATTTTTTAGATATTGCAATAATATCATCATGAATTCTGTGTCATAAAAATCTCATATCATGACAGCCCGATACTGAACATATCAGTAATATGTTCAATAACAACATATTTCATTAGTTTTCTGCCAAAATATCCAATGTTACAAGACAATATCTGCTTCTAAATGTAGCGCTTTATTAAATAAAAAAAACAATCATGAACATAATCTGTTGTGGACTCTGTGCGTGGCTGAGCTAATCTGATCCACAGGAAGTACAGAGGGAGAAGGATGTCAGTGAACATAGCATCTGAGTCACTGAAGAGTCTGAGGTGTAGGCGGAGATCCAGGTGTGGATAGAGACTGTAGGTGAACAATATGAGGGACTGAGTCGAAGTAAACTGCAGTGCATCACGGTGATCAAGGAACACGTCGCCCAGGGCAACAGTGAGGCTCATTGATGTGGTTTTAATTGTTTAAGGAAACAATGGAGCTCTAGGGCTCATAGGAGGAAGATGTATCAGGCTGTGGATAGTTTGTTTTTTCGAGGGATTTGTTTACAATAAGAAAAATATTAAATATCACCTTATCCTTAAAGGATTTCTTTGCATGCCTCCTCATCCGTCCCGTTACCAGCTGCTGTACAGTTGTAGTCATTTGTACTTCATAGATCTGTGAGCACGAGCAAAGTGCTGCGGACTGAAGCCCCCTTCATTTAGTGTTTTCTTTGAGACTCTGTGAGTCTGATGTCCGATCGATCCCTGCCGAAGATGGATATAGAGTGTCTGACCTTTTAGAAACGTGTGTTTGATTTTTTTTCCCCCTTTTGTAAGCGAAATAAATCACCAGGTGGCAGCGGGCGGCTGTGATTGACACCAGGGGAAAAAGGAGGGGGAGTTGAAGTAGCTTCTCTTTTAAAGTTCAGCCTGTATTGAACCAGATTCTCAGCTGGTCCCAGTGGGAGAAGAAGCTGAATGGATCAAACGCTTAAAGGAAAGTTTGTTTGAAAAAAAAAAAAAAAAAAAAAAATCTTCTTTTCTGTTTGGGACTCGCTGGAGGTTATTTTCTCAAATATATGATAAATGTCTTTGTTGTTTTTTATGGAAGGAGAGTGAGTCAGGTTTGGTTTTTACTCTGGTGGCCCACACATTTTGTGAGACCCGAGGCTAGTGGTGGGTGGGTCTTATATTATCCTCTTGTCGTCGGCCCCCCCCCCCCCCCCCCCCTCTCAGGCTCGATTCGCAGGCTCTGCTTTCCATTTTAAAACCTCATGTGTGCTTGATTTATGTCCTGATGTGTTGGCCACTCCCGCACGAGTCAGTGTCTATTACAGGGACTGATTCACACTTTTTTTCCCCTTTTTTCAGCTCTATATTAATTCTCACATGCCGTATGTACATTGAAATCATGAAAGGAATCATTTGTCTTGTCGTACTACCCTTGAGATGGTCCCTTTATAGCGTGACTCTGCTGTAAAAGATGGGGGAAAAAATCCACAGTCCTTGTTTGGTGAAAAAATGCTGCAGCAGTGATACGACCTGCTAGTTGCATTAGGTTTTTTTTTTTTTTTCAAGCAATAAACCTAAAGTATGCAACTGCCCGGACGAAAATACCCACATGGATTGTTTACCTCAGACTGCTGAGGACCCAGACTTTACAAAATATTTCTTTCTTTTATTCAGTGTGTTTGAAAGTGGGGCTGAAAATAACGATTGTTTTAATAAGCGATTAAAGCTGCTGTAGGCTGTCATTTTTTTTGGCGCCAATGGGCGAAAATTCCATAATCGTCTTTCAACATATTGTAATTCAAGTGGTCTGAGAGCAAACCAGACGTCTGCAGCTCCTCCTGGTTCTGTTTCCAGACTTAAAAAATCTAGACCATGACGGGAGACTTCGGCCAATCACAGGTGTTTTTCAGAGAGAGAGAGAGCGAGAGAAGAGCGTTCCTATTGGCTGTTCTACAAATGGAGATGCGTTTGCACGTCGATTCAAATGAACATGTGTCGATTTCGGTGAAGTGTTTCAGAGATGTGTTGTAGTGGTTGGTCGTGCAGGTAGATTTAACTATGAAAGACATATGAGGAATTTACCCTGGTGTTTCGGTTCATAACAAACATAGTAAGAGGAAAAAATATAAAGACAGATAAAGAAAAGCAAGTGCTGCAGGTCAGACAGCTTAAATATAAATAGTAAAAAAAAAATTAAAAAAATATGTAAATATAATACAAGTATTACAATGTACAATATGAGTGATTAGTGGCTATATCTAACACCTGGCTAAAGCTAATGCAGTTTAATACGACAGTCTTTCATGAAGGTTATAATGTAAGAGAAGTGGATTCAGCTGTGTGATCACTGAATGATTTAGGGCCAAAGCACATTTCTGGGCTCACATTGCTAAAAGATCAATTTTATCAGCGCAAAGAACAAACAACAAGAATAAATCTGGCATTGATTTTAATTGCAATCACTATCTGAACTGCAGTCAGCTGTTATCTGATTTCTGTGAAGCACCATGTTAACAACCAACAGCAGAATTTTGTTTCCATTTCAGACACTTCCCTGTTATTTCATTTCTATCTACATATCTATACGTTGTGAATACATTAGATTGTTGTTTATTTCACAAGATTTCACAAAAAATAGATAATTCTGTGTATTTGCAGAATAGCAAACCACTGAACAAACTGTGAGGATTTAAAAATAATCTATAATGTATAATATGGCAGATGTAGGATGGTCTATATCTCTGATTGGCTACTCCTCCTCTGGTCACACATGCTCTTTACAGTGACTTTTACACTTGTCGTATCACTCACACTTTGGTGCTTTAGTCACGTCTCACATTTACTTCCTTCACGTCTGATAAACACGGGCCCAGATCTGCTGCTCCGTTATGAACCATCTCGTCCTCTCAGATCTTCTGGGGCAGGTCTCCTCACTGTCCCCAGAGACCGAGCTCAACCAGGGAGAAGCAGTGTTCGGTTTTCATGCTCCACATATCTGGAACAAACTCCCAGAAAACTGGAGGTCTTATACAACTTCACTTCTTTTAAATCAGGGCTCAAGACTTTTCTGTTTTACTGCAGCGCGCTGTAACTGCTGCATGATTTTTATTCCAGTCTGTTTTATTCTATTTTAGCTTAATGTGTCGGGACTTTGAATTGAAAGGCGTTTTAGAAACAAACTTGCCTTGCTTTTGTATAATGTAACACAGTTCAACAACAAAGTGCAGCCTCAGAATGTTTCTCTCTGAAACAGTTTCAACACAAACTGAACATTATAACCTTCATGAAGAAGGATTTATTGCAAGACTGTTGTATTAGTTTTAGCCAGGTGTTCCTAATAAACTGCTAACTGAGTGTATATCACATCAGAAACGAGCAGTTGTGGCGCAGTCAGTTTCATCATCCACTGGTTCACATCAGGAGAAGTGGTGTGATGTGTCCAGTTTAACCTGTGAGACTCTAAATCTTCAGTTTGATGGTGAAGTCCGAGTCTGATCTGCTGCAGTGCTACCAGCCACAGCCACAGACGACGTCCCCTTCAGTGTGTGCAGTCACAAGAGGTGAAGATGTGTATCACAGGTGCACTGAAGGGAAGAGCGTTTACACCTTTTCTGAACGGCCACAAGGTGAAAAACCTGCTGTCATAACCTCCTCCACCTCTTCAACCTCTCCAAGAACGGAGGGTGTTTTTGTGCTTTGTAACAGAAGAAATCATATATAAATGGTCAAGTGTAGAGAATAAAAACACAGCTTGAGACAGAAGTTCAAACCCTGAACACCTGGCCAATTTCACAGTGGGTTCTTGGAAAGTTATAAAAACTGTCCTGACACATATCCTTCCTACTTTTACGTCAGGAAGTTGTGGGATGAAGAGATTTCACAGGTTGTTTTACCATCCAAAAAGCATGTTTGCAGCAAGCTAAAAGTTCATTTTATGTCTTTATGGAACATATGTCGTGTGAGTATTGTTATAAAATCAAGTGGCAACCTCCAGGGCTGAAAAATAAAGTGCTAAAAACTGTAGTTCCTCTAATGTACACTAGGGTCTGGCTCCAAAAGTGAGTCAATCCCCAGACTCCCATGTTAAAATGTCCAACTTTACAGCAGAAATAAACATGTTTACAGACTGGTACAAAAAACTGTTTTGGTCTCTAGAGCTAATTTCCTTCTTCATAACAACTGTTTGTATAACTCACCTGTTTACACTTTATTAAGGCTTAAAGTTATGTGTAATTGAGGGTGTGGCATTCACTGAAATCTTAGCTCCACACACGCCCCACCTCTTTGCCGATTTTTGGATAATCTGGGAGTTAAGGGCGGAGTCAGGCACTGCCAAGATGGCGACAGCAGTTCAGCCTGCTCTTCAGAAACCTATGGGTGATGTCACCGAGGCTACGTCCATCTTTATTTACAGTCTATGGTTAAAATAGACCTGAAAAAAATCCAAACCTATTCTTATTTATTGTACTGTTGGTCATTTGTTTACCTAAAAACAACCTACCATAATGGCCCCTACAGGACGACTGCTTTCTAAAATGTGTTTTACAGTAAGGCAACACTTTTACACTGGTGCTGTTGGGAACCTGAGATCCCATTCATTCAAGTAGAAGAAAGTCCACATCACTGAAGCCGTTTATCTGACAGTGAATGTGTTTTAGATGTTTGTTTTGAGCTCAACATCTGTGACAGCTGTTATTCATGGCTATTTTTCTCTCTGGATAATTTCTGCCAGAAAGACGTCAGAAGACATTGTGAAAACGTTTTCAGTCGTCATGAATTTATTTCCTCTTTGGCGGGCTTTCAGAAACACTCATAGGCCTGATTACCTCTGAGAGACTCACTATAAACACTGAGAACACTTGTTAGCTTAGTAATGTTAAGGCTACAAACAACCCACAATGCAACAAAAAAAATATAGTTAGACTTGTAATCTATCTTGTGTTGTTGTCTTATTCTTAAATATGAGAAAACGCAGACTTTTTTTTTACCTAATTTCCAGGAAAGAAAATATTGTGATATATCAGGGTCGATATAGTTTGATGACATTTTCCTGACAAGCGACCTCTTGTGGCCATGAGAGTAATACTGTCCAATCTTAGAAGCAAAAAACACAAAACCAAGACCACCATCTTTCTCTAACCCCTACCAAGTAGTTTTAGTTGTTTAAAATAAGACAAATATCTCGTTTTTAATGGTCATGTGAGTCTTTTTGGAAAGCCATGACTTATATAAAGTATGAGCACTTGTTTTCAGAAACCTCTATCCCTGTATCTATTATAGAATTGATGTGGATTCATTACTCAGACAGAGAAAAGAGTTGGTGTTGTTGGTATCCAGATAACAGACCATCTGTCCACTACAAACTTAGAAAGAGTTAAAGTTTGAGCTGCTGAATGAAAATATAATGAATGGTACAGATGACGTGTTTCAGGGTGGGCGGGGCGGGGATTAAACGTGCCCACATTTAATCTTGGCGTAGACACCAGTAGGTTACATAAATCCACTTAGAGCCCAGATTACTGTTGCTAGTGTGGGGGAAATCCGATCACAATGGATATCTGAGTCACAGACAGTGGTCTTAGAGGAAGATGTTCTGTGTTCTGTGTAAAACCAGAACGCCTCGTGTAGATGCTGCATGTGTGAGTGTGTGGATGTCTCGCAGTATTCATGTTTCAAAAACCAGAGGAGGGGCCAGAGGAATGGCATGGGGTGGCAGAGCCCCCCCTGGGATCTGATTGGCCCTGGTTGGTGCCCCCCTGCTGGAGTCAGAAGGTGATGATTACTGGCTGAGAACATTCTTGTTGGAAAGTCAATCAAACGACCTCAAAGACATGACAAATGACCAAACACACACTGGACTACCACAGAGGACCGATAACAACTATGACAGGATGCAAAATGACCACAAAGAGATGCAAAACAACTACAAAGATACACATAATAACTTTAAAAAGATGCAAATTGACTACAAAGAGATGCAAAATGAATGCAAAGATGCAAAACAACTACAAAGAAATGCATAATGACTATAAAAAGATCCAAAAATGACTATAAAAAGATGCAAAACAACTATAATGGGACAACAATTGACCACAAAGAGATGAAAAATGACCAAAGGAGATGGAGAACTGCCACCAAAAGATGCAAAGTAAATACAAAGAGATGCGGCCTCGTGGTTTTTGGACTGTCATGCTCATGTGTCGACCAACTGCGACACCTGACAGTATGTTGACAGACAGACAGACGGACAGACCACCTCTGTGGTAGTTCCTGCCACAGTAGGTCCAGGACGGCATTTTGCCATGATGACACACACAAAACGAGGAACCAGGTCTTCAGATGTGAGTCTGAACACTGCTGTTTGAACATTGTTCCTGTCCAGAACCACAGCAGGAGTCAGCTCTAAAAAAAAAACTGAAAAATGAAAGAGGATTTCAGTCTTTTAAGTCTCTTCTCTTGTCCAGAAAATACTGTTTCTGTAAATCACAAACACCCACAAAACTCATCCTGTGTTTCTTTTTTTTTTTCCCCTGCAGAAAAAAGGCAAGATGCACTACCAGATAGCTGTGATCATAAACTTCCTGGGTCACTGCATCTCCATGGTGGCTCTGCTCATAGCCTTCTTCTTATTCTTGTGTTTGAGGTAAGTGTTGGTCCCACTGCCGCCAGTCCACTGATAATCCCGAAGACATCCTTGATGTGACAGAAACGTCAGTATTCTCATGATCCCTCGTTCAAAGCGCCTCTCGTTCTTATTCAAAAACCATTTGGTCATGGGATGAAACCTTCCCTATCTCAATCCCGCAGATGTAAAAGGGTTTAGACGGCGGCAAAAACTAGGGCACGTTTCCCCCACAAATGGGAATAATAGACCCATCTCGGAAAGCGGCGGAAACCTAAACAGTCTTGCGGAGGCCTGCTGGGATGACTGGTGGAGCTGGAATGGGTTTCTCTGACAAACCGGAGTAAACCGCGCGTTAACGAGAGAAAGGTCTTAGCACCCTCAACAGCCGGGGCCGTTATCGATCCCAGAGACACCCCCGGGGAGTGAGAAAAGCGTGAAAGGCCACAGAGAGACATAATAAATAGAAGCTGTACAGGACAGCGTTTATGCACAACCCGTGTTTGTGGGCCACAAGCGGCTCGGACAGGGAGGCAGGCAGGGAGGACAAGTGTCGGCCAGCAGCTAAAAATGGCATCAGGGTAGTGAAGGAGTTTGGCATTTATTACTCAGCTTCTCCTCTTTGTAATGAGATTGAGAACCATTTAAGGGAAGGCTGCTGCTGCTGCTGCTGCAGCTGCCGGTGTGATGGAGAGAAAGGCTGACACTCCTGTTCAGCGTCGTGGAACTGGAAAGGAAAAAGAGACAAAGGGATCACAGAGGAGAGGAGGGAGAGCGGGACTTTGAAAAGTTCAGTCACAGAAGAGCATCTTTATCTCCGATGATCTGGCATATTCCTGAGTGAAATCCCACTGTAACTTCCACTATCAGGGTTTTCTATCCTCCACACAGAAGCACAGGTGTCCTCTGGGTAATTTAACAATATCACAGGTTCATGTTGTGGAAATCAGCTTTGAATATTTTACTTTGTGTTTGGTGAAATTGATTTATATGGAAATGAACAACATTTATATATTTATATTTCATTCACACATCAGTGTGCATGGTACCATGCAAGGCTCTCGGCCAATCATTAATTGCTCAAGGACTCTGTGACACGTGGGCAGGAGGAGTCAGGGATCAAACGGCCAACCCTGAACTTAGAGAGTCAGTTGTTTTGTACAAAATCAAGAAGCTAAAACTGAACGAAACAATTGGAACCAGTAAAGTGATGCATCGTTTCCTTTTGTCAGCTGTTTTCTGACACACAACCTGGTTCATTACCTGGTGCACACCTTCATTTGTTTTGTTTTTTACGGTTGCGATGCACGTTGTAAAAAACTGTTTTAATGTAACAGTGAGTGACACCTGAGGGGCAACAATAATCCCCAGTGGTAAACAACTCTGTGCTCTCACCTGGTTGTCGCTCACACTGCGTCAGGACATTGGCAATAAAAACTTTCTCCTGTAGGGGGCGCCCTTTAAATTTCCTGAATTCCACTGGGCTGCACCGCTAGGTCCAACCCTGTCTCCTAGAAATTACATTTCTATACGCTAAACCGCAACAGCAAAGAGGAAAATTACGTTTCTATAAATGTAATGAGGAAGTGTCCGTAAATACGCTAATACTGAACGCAGCAGTAACAGACGACAAACTTCTTCCTGCTAAAATGTCCAATCTTGCAGAACAACGTCCATGTGCAGTCGTGGAGGAATTCTTCGCTCTTTAGGTCTCAACTCTCAGGCTTACAAGAAATATAAGTAGGGTGGCTGTGACAACACTAACACAGTCACGCTATCCCATTCCCCAATGGCAGTTACCACAACAGCCAAGGTCGTAATGATGTCATGGACCGAGACTCCAGTCCAGTGAGGATCCAGGTACAGGATCAAGGACAGACTGTTCCCTTGAGATACAAATATATTATATATACACACAAAGGTGACTCGGGTGAATGTAAAGAATTGTTTAGGACCCAATGAGACCAAGCAGAATCTTCACACATGGTGAAAGGAGTTTAAATGCTGCTCATCTCTCTTCTCCTGGATGCATCGACCGCCTCTGCTTAATCCATCTGGGTCTCCCAAAACGTCGTGTTTCAGTGCACAAGATTTCCATCACTGTAGTGACTCCAGCCTCACTAAACTGGTGTATGGTTCTGTTCAGACCCTCGCAGCTCTCGGTTCAGGTTTAGCAAAAGAACCCGGTCTGGTTTAATACAGAAAAAGTTCATGTGACTTAAGACGCAACGTCTTTATTTACATTCAACCAAAACCAGCATCTTCTCTAACCTTAGAGCTAAAGCTGAAGAGCTTTTCTAAACCTCAGCCTGGACTCTGGGTGTGAACCTGGTCTCTGGTGCGACAGTTCTGCACTTTCCATCCACCTCAACCCCGTCCAATGACCAATGCCAAACCTGTTCATCCAGTCAGCAGTTACATTTTCTACAAAACATATTTTCTGTTGTATTTTAGTTCTATAGAAACATCATTTCTTGGAGGAAGGGTTGCTAGGGTCCATTCACACACAAATAGCAGACAGTGGACATACTGTATGTGAAACAGTAACACTGAATATGCATGAAAACAAATGGAGCCTTATCTGAAAGCTCGAGTTATCTGTTCTCTTTGCAGCTCCATCTGCTGTCGGGGTAAAACCTTGAGAGGAATTTGATCAAACTGGTGATTTAGCAAACACGAGGGGAAGTAAAGTAATTTTCCAGCTGTAGACGAGTGTTCACCTTCACCCACCCCTCCTTCACCCGTGCTGCTCGGTCAGGAAGAGGAAGAAATTAATAAATGAGGTCGCAGCCGCGCTCTCTGGGAAATGCAAACATGGGATTTTTGCCAACGGATATCCAAACACACACCTCTGACCTGTGATACCATCCAACTGCTACCTGGACACACGACGTGATGGGAGGGGCACGGTGCCTCTGAGTGAGACAAATATTTCACAGGGAGACAAGAAAGTGGATTCTTACGCCTTTATGCCTCTATTGTTTTCAGGTTGTCCGTCCGTCCGTCCCGTTCTTGTGGACATGATGTCTCAGTAACGCCTTGACATAACTTTGGCACAAACATTCACTTGGACTCGAGGATGAACTGATTAGATTTTGGTGGTCAAAGGTCAAAGGTCAAGGTCACAGTGAACTCACAAAACATGGTTATGGCCTTGTGAATGCAATACCTCCGTAACGCCTTGAAGGAACTTCTGCAAATTTGGTAAAAACATTCACCTGGGCTGGAAGACAAACTGATTAGATTTTGGAGGCTAAAGGTCAAAGGTCAAGGTCAGTGTGACCTCACAAAACACTTTTAAGCCATTACTCTAGACTTCACACAGCAATTGAATGAAAAATGTCACACAAAGGATTAATATTCTATATGACTCCGTATAAACAGGGATGTAATGAAACTAGTCCGAGTGGCGGAGGGATACAACCACAGGCAGATAATTCTAGTTATATATTATTTCTCAAAAATGCTTTTTTTCCTCTGACATATATGAAATAAAAAGTAACATAGCATTGAAAAAAGGTTGATTTTTAATGTCTGTTTGCTGCTTTTCATTTCAAAATGAAGTAAATTTACACTTTGACGCATATGTGAAATATAAAATGAAAGACAACAACATTATATAGCATAAATAGACAAAATGATATACGAAATAACTATATATAACTGTAAAATAAAGCAGATTAAGGTATGTTACTATTTACTTATTACTCCCTTAACAATAACCAGCACAGTGAATGCAGCAGGGAACTTCACTGTGGTTTCCACAAAGACCTGTCTGCAGCGGCGCTCTGATTTCCTCTTAATTACCACACATCAGGACACACAGTGCTGGACCCACCGGCAGGATGCCAAGGGAAGTGAGGTCACGCAGCGTAATGAATGCAACTGTTTGCAAAAAAAAAGAAAGAAAAGCCTCGTCTCCTCTCTGCTTCTGGCTCTGCAGCCTCTGTGACACTAATGAAAGCTCCACTAACATTGTGACAGAGTGTGGAGGAAATTAGCAGCTTGTTTGTGGGACAACAGGATTTATAAACCATACGTTTGTATGTTTTTGTCGCCTTGAGGCAGCGTCTTTTTTTTTCACATCTGTGTAATATTATAATTATTCCAAACTCTTTTTTTTAGCAGCGTTTCTATGCAGCTGTTGTTGTGTTAATGAGGCTGCTATTTTCTGCTTGATAAAAATGTAAAAGAGACACAATAATATAAGAAAATAATAATTTGGAAAATTTTTACTCATGCACGTTTGCTCAGTCAGCACAAAGCCAGTGCTAGTGACTCCCATTAAGAATTGATGCACGACTAAAAAATAAATCACGGCACTGATAACGCCGTCAGCTGGTGACAACAAACGAGGCTGTCACCGCGGCGGCCAAGGTTCGCCATGTCCGTTCAGTCGTGTGCTTCTATTTCTGAGCGCTCGCTTCGAGGCAGTTGGGATTTTAATTGTATCCTGAGGTCGATTTATTTACAGCATTAAAAAAAAAAAAAGGACATGACACAAACAAGAGAGCAAACTGTGGGAATGAAATGTTACTTCATATTATATTAGGAGGTGAGGACAGTGGGGAGTGATGGGAAATGTAACTTTGAGGCTGCAGCTCTTCATTATTCACCTTCATCGTCTTTATTTTCAGATTTTCCCACATTACTGTAAGGTTGAGCTCATAGTGCAGAAACGGTGAGTTTAATGTCTTTGTTTAAAACACAGCAGAACACTCAAACGCAGCAGGAGCAGATATATAATTCACTTCTTCCCAGCAGTTTGCTCATGGGTTTGCTTTTACATCATCTTTTCTTTTTCTTTTTTTTTCATCTTTCCTCTCAGTGTGAAATCATCTTCTTTCCCCAGAGAACAGCAGGAGAGATATTGAAAAGGATTTACCCCCCCTCTCCTCTCTTCTTCTTCCTCTTCTTCTTCTTCTTCTTCTTCTTCTTCTTCTTCTTCTTCTTCTTCTTCTTCTTTTCACAGGAGCATCCGCTGCCTGAGAAACATCATCCACTGGAACCTCATCACCGCCTTCATCCTGAGGAACGCCACCTGGTTCATCGTCCAGTTGACCATGAGCCCCGAGGTGCACGAGAGCAACGTGGTGGGTGTCGCGTTTATGCGATTTATCTTCAGCAAAGATGAAGATGATGATGTTCTGTATCTCTCCTTCTGTCGAGTCAAGTGTAGAGCGCCCGGTCACAGCGGTGGAGCAGCAACATGGGAGCAGTACATGGCCTGCAATCACGGAAAGAAAAACTACAACTAACGATTATTTCCATTACGAAATAATCTCCTGATCGCTTTCTGAATCAATCGATTAGTTTTTCTTAAATATAAAAATCAGAAAATGCGGGAAAATATTCACCACAGTTTCCCAGAGTCGAAGTTGACGTCTTCAAATGTCTGGTTCATCAACATATCAAAATATGACATTTCCAACAACATAAAACTTAGCAAAGCAGCAAATCCTCACAGTGAAGAAGGTGTTTGATCAACTAATCGATTCATTGATCGGTGGTTTCAGCTCCAATCTCCAATCTTATCCATCTTGAAAATATCAGGTATCAAGTCAAGCAGGTAGTTATCACTCTTTAATGAAATCATTTTTTTTATTTTTTTATGTGACTCACCATCTGCTCTCTTCTCAACCAGGAAACAGATTTCTAAGGTTTTGTTTTATAAAGCTGAAAAACTACCTCGGTGTCGTTAGTGTTTCTTCTTTGGTGGTAGAAAATGTGATGAGCAACATATTTCAGAGAAAGTTTTGAGAGTCAGGTGCTGCATTCATCAGCAACAGACGGGTGTCAGATTAAAGCAGGGAAGTGTAAGAGTGTATTTCAGTGAGATGTTGGTTTGACATGAGCAACAAGAACAGTTTCAGATTCTCTGGAAGGATGTTCCCTTGTATGTCCTCATATCTCTTAACTCATTTAGTGAGGTTTTTCCTGTAGTGGAAGAAGAATTCAGATCCTTTACTGAAGTGAAAGTATCAATACATCAACATAAATGTTCTCCATTACAAGAAAAAATCCTGCATTTAATTCCCACTCTTATATGACCGTATTACTGGGTTTATATTGATGCGTTAAAGTTTAAGTATCATTGTGTTGTCGTGTCTGGTAAATTTTTTGGATATTTTCTCTCATCTTCGTATTTTTGAAAGAATTTAGGAGAATAAAAGGCATACAACAAACAAAAACTTAACTTTTCTGCCTGAAATAAATAGATAAAGAGAAGCAGGAACAGTGTGCAGTGAAAAGGCATAAAAACAGTAAATAAACGGATAAAAAGGAGAAACATGACAAGGAACCTCAAGTTAACACTAATTAAGGGGTTGGAAACAACTGGTTTCATCTTGAACGATGTATTTTATAACCTCATCATTTCTTTTGTTTAGTTTTTAATGTAAAATCTTTATTTGTATATTGATGAATATTTACTACAGCTGCCAGATAAATGTAGAGGAGTAGAAGAAGTCTGTGTAGCTGGAAATCTAACCTCAAAGAACTTTTTCTGAGTAAACCTGATAAACATACCCAGATAATGTAACACAAAGCATTTGTAGCATGGTTTGAAAAAATGATGTTTAAAAAATGTTGTGTGTTATTGACGAGAAACTGAACAGAGATTTATTTTGTAGGTGTGGTGTCGCCTCGTCACCGCCTCCTTCAACTATTTCCACTCCACCAACTTCTTCTGGATGTTTGGCGAGGGCTGCTATCTCCACACCGCCATCGTCCTCACCTACTCCACCGACAAGCTGCGCAAGTGGATGTTCATCTGCATCGGCTGGTGTACGTACACTCACTGTTTCTCCTGCACAGTTCACTTCTCGACAGCTGGGTAATAACTGAAAAGAAATCATTGGCCTCCGGCCTTTATGCTAAGCTAAGCTAACTGCCTCCTGGCGCTAGCCCGGTAGTTACAACACAGACATGAAAATGTTATCCCGCTTCCTTATGAGGAACCATTTATAAAGGGTTTATATGCCGTAATTAATGGCTTTATTAATGGCTGTTTAATAATTTACTGATGCTTAATAAATCAGTTATAAACCATTAATGCTGTTGATAGACAGGCTACATGTTGATGGTAAGAGCAGTACTGTTTGAATAAAGACTCTTGCATCAGTGTGTCCTGTTTAAATCTAATGTTAACCTGGCTGTATGTTTATATTCAGTAATAATACAGTTATAAATGCCATTAATAAGCACTTTCTAATATGTCATCAGGTTTTCAGTTATCAGTATCCATATCACATGAATAAAGAGCAGTTATTAATATTAATAAATCATGGGTTTTACTCTCCATCATGTCTGCAGCTGTCAATGTTAATAAATGGTCCAGATCCCTGCAGCCCTCTCAAGGCTGGCTTACCACTTGGATAAAGTGGAAAACTGCCCAGGAGCCCCAGACCACTAGGGGCCCCAGAAGCCTATTCTGGTGGTTACGGTCCTGTAGATTTAATTGTATGATTGTGGTTTAGTGATTCAGCTCTTGACGAGGGGGTGCTATTAATCTCGGATGGTTTGTTGACAATGTGGTGTAGTGTTTTCCGTATGTGCCTGTCTGAGCTGCAGACCAGGCTGTTATAGATGAGGTGTGTTTTGCTGCTCTCTCTGTCTCTCTCTCTCTCTCTCTCTCTCTCTCTCTCTCTGGAGGAGAGTTTGTTTCACTTTGAATTTTTGGAGCTGTCTGAGGAGAAACGGTCTCTGCTGGCCTTTTTGTTGGTGATGTGGTCAGTGTTGATGTTCCGGGTGAGTGTTTTGCTGGTCTGGGTGCCAAGGAATTTAAATAAGTCAGAGATGGTTACGGGTTCCTCCTGCGATGTCTGTGGGGGGATTTGAGGGAGCCTGAGATGAGTAATGCGTTCTGGTGTTTTAGAAGTGTTGAGCAGGAGGTTGTTGTCATAGCACCGGGTGACAGCTGTGCTAATTATGGTTGTGTCACCTGCATAGCTAGGGTGAGAGGACACATCCCCCAACTCCCAACCCCCCACACCCCACCCCACACACACACACACACACACACACACACACACACAGAAACACAGCTGAGGGTCAGAGGGTTAGGGTTTGGCTGTTCATCTTTAATTCTCTGTTGTCTTCACAGGAAGCTGAACCCCCAGTAGCATATGAAGGAGTCAGTGTGTGTGTCGGGTCACTCTAGGTGTTGTAGAGTGTGTGTGTGTGTGTGTGTGTGTGTGTGTGTGTGTGTGTGTGTGTGTGTGTGTGTGTGTGTGTGTGTGTGTGTGTGCGTCCTGCATTTCCTGTTGTTTGTAAGCAAACAGGTACTTACCATCATAAGGGTGGTGTAGGATTTCAGGTAGCAGAGGATGATGCATTCAAACCCAAAAATATTGAGTTTATTGTCATGGAGAAATTAAAAAAAAAATAGCAAATATTCGCATTTGAGAAGCTGGTACCAGTTTCTTTTTGGTATTTTTCCAAAAAATGAATTAAACAATTAGAAGTTAATCTGACCATGAGCCCTTTTCCAGAACATCAGTAGTCAAACAGTCCATTGGAGACGTCTCGCTAATGAAGTAAAGACCTAGAAAGCTGATCAAAGTGTTGCGCTGATTGAGGATTATCCACAATGATTTATTAACCTATAACAAAGCCATTAATTACAGCTTATAAATGGTTTATAAACTGCACCTCGGCAGGAAGTGGTGCCCCCTGTTTCTTATCAAACTCGTTTCATCTGAACAGAACAAACTGAAGGTCAGATACAATTTTAGCCGACAATGGGAGCGTAGGACTTGATGTAGATTCCAGGATTTCGCGTGGCAGCTGGGAAACGTATTGGTGTGGAGTTCACTAACACCCGGTTTCACACTGTCAAACTGAACTATGTGCTGTTGAGATTAGGTGTATTGTGCCAGCTGGATTACATTTCCCCCGGGGCAGTGTGAAGCCTCTGTGTGAAGAGGAGATGGCAGCACACTTCAGGATGGTTGTGAAAAAATAAATACAATCACATTTTATTTGCTTCGCTTCGCTTCGACTCTGCGGCTCTGAGAGATGAAATATCATTAAGGCAGTGAGGAGGCGCAGAAAAAAGTCTTGAAAACAACAAGGAAAATGACATTTTTCACATAATCTCTGGCTGCGAGTAGATTTCCTGAGGTTTAACAAGGCGCTGATGACGGTGCGTCACTAATGAAGTGGAAAGTTTCCAGAGACCTGCATGTGTGTGTGTGTGTGTTGGCGCGACTGGCGAGGTCCTCACGCTCCCATTGGTGTCACTTAGATGCGAGTAAGTCACTAAATCAGAAAATCGCTTTGCATTATCATCAAGCAGAGTCCGGCTTTTCATTCATTCACAAAGAAATACTCAGACGGTGACAAGTCCTTGCTTACGCCTGTGGATCACAGCACATGAGCAACAATTGTTTCTGACAGAGCTTGGCAGGCTGCTGGTGCTACGCCAGACAACGATTTCATATTGCAGCGTGAAATCTCTGGAGTGATATTTTGTGATTTGAATAGCAGAGAAAGATGAAAGAAGAATCTGTCACTTTGTGTTTTTATTTTTTCACAGGTATTCCATTCCCTATAATTGTGGCATGGGCCATTGGGAAGCTCTACTACGACAATGAGAAGTAAGACTCTTCTTAGATATAGGTTTCTTCACCTCGGTAATTAAAGCACAAGGGCAAAGTCAAACTGCATTGCATTAAGGAGATGAATGTCTAATAATAACCTGCTGTAATTACATTTGCATTGTACCACATCCTTGAATACACATTACCTCTGCGACAGTTTCCACTCTTGACTTGATTGATATAAGTGGTCTCTCGCTCTCTCTTTCTCTCTTGTGCCTGTTGGGTGAAAATTGATTCGGCGTTTTAAAAAATGTGCACTGGAAAAAAAAATCTCCCTTTTTATCAAATCAATTTGTTTGTAATTTAAGTCATTAATGGATGCAGCTGGTGGTGTCTCTCTAATTGTCAGAAAATCCAATAGAAAAAACAATAAAACCAACAGTGAATTGATCCAACCAACAAGGATTGTTTGTCCAAAGGCTGATGTATATTATCCCTCTGTACAACAGAGCTCCACTGTTTCCAAAAACTATTAAAACACATCAATCAGCCACACTATAGCACTGGTGACATGTTCTCTCATTACAATGAGCACACACTGTAGTTTATTTTGACTCAGTCTAATACACACTGCTGTAAGGCCCCAAGAAAAGCAGCTAAAAATATAGCAAGCCAAACAAATGTATGCAAACTTAAAAGAGTATTAAGAGTATTTTCTTTTTACCACAGTGGGTCAATTCAGCAAGCTGCAATGACCCAGTAGCAACATTCAAGGACCGGGTTACGCTTGAAAAGAACTAGTTCAAGTGTTTTTACTTGATCTAAGGAAGGTGGAAGAGCTGAGTGTCATAGAGACGGTGATATTGTTGACATATTGGAAAATTTTTAGATTGTTTTAGAAAATTTCATAGAGTTGCACTCAGTTATTTATACAAAAAAATGACAGAAAAAGTTGTGGAATAAATGAAAAAAAAAACACTCCTTTTTTGGCCTCATGTGGGGGTTTTCCAAAGCTCTGCGACCATCTGACAAGCATTTCTGGTTAGCTGTACTGGTGCCTTAAGCCCAGGGTTCCCTCTCTTTTAGCTCTGTGTTTGGTCTCCACCAGCTCCTGGGGAAATATCTGCCTCTTTAGCTGCTAAATGCGCCACTATGTTCACCAGCTGCTCTCTGAGTGTCTGCTGTTTGCTGCTGAAAAGGAAGTGGGCAGGGATTTTTTAGAGCTGAATCAAAACAATTATCTGAAAGACTCTGTAGAGTTGAGGGGGAACTGCATAATGATACAAGCCTCATCTTTCACTTTACATGTCACGATTTTAGTCCTTATGAACATACATATGTTCATGAATCGCCTATGAACCCTATGAATCATTATAAAGGTAGATGTACATGTGTAGTGTGATTATAGATCATGTCTAGGTTCTATATTAATACTGTGAAAGTATCAAAACGCTCAGTCCACAGAGAAATGCACACAGCCTGTATTCACAAACTGAGTCTTAAAACCAGCCGTGAGGACATATGGAACTTTGTGATGTCACAACAAAGCAGTCACCACTCTCAGCCACGCCCCAAGCCCCACCCACCTGGACCCACCATCCAACCATGCAGGATTTAGTTTCTAATCTGAGCCTCCTCTCTTCTGATTGGCTCACCGACCTGTTGTTAATAGAGCTCCAGAGAGAAGCCTGAGAGAGGAGAAGTAAAACTACATAATGATGGTTTTTTGGTTCTTAAAACCACAAATAGATCTTCTTATGGATCGACACTTCAAATTAAACACAGGAGAAGAGGAAAATATAGACATTTAAATAAACCTAATCTGTATGGATGGTTTCTGTGCACTATACTGTAGTTGTTTGTACAGAAAGAGCAGGAATTTTTGGCAGTGTAACTATTAAACCGCAGCTGAAAATGACTTGTTTTTTTAAATATTTAAATCTGCTGTACAGTTTTATAGACAGGGTAGAAAAGTCAGAAAGTTTTGAGAGACAGGTTTTGGTCTTTTTGTGTGATTTGCTGACAATTTGAAGAATATAAAACACCATGCGTCTCCTTTCAAGTCTTACTTACTTAAAAAGTGAATAAATCTACCACTGCACTGCTCTAATAAGCCAACTGTACTATTCTTATATTATTTTATTATTATTAGTGGCTGTTCCTAAAAACATCTCCCGACTTGGTCATTTGAAAAATATGCACAATAGCAGCACTGTCAGTGTGATTTTATGTTTCCTATTCAAATTTCAATTTGAGCTTAATATTTCAACAAGCACAATCTGAAATCCAGCTTCATTTGTTTATTGCAGAAATTTAACTTCTTCTTGTTTCCAGAAAGAGAGGCTCTTTTCTAGAAAATCACTTGAACTGGTCTCATTACACTGACAGATATGTTCACATTTTAAGAAAATAAGGTGTTTAGGACAGACACTTAATGATAAAGCGACTTCTGGACAGTGTGGTGTCTTTAAAGGGTTAAACGTTGCTGTGGAAGAGTTTCTCACCTCTGGCCAAAATGATCCTGAAACGCTCTATAATTTAGATTTTGGGTAAATCACTGACTGGAAGACGTGTGCTGACATCCCCGAGCAACAAATTAGGAACTGAATGCCAACACATCATGAAGTTGGAGGGAATTTCTTCGTGAAAAATGATGAGTGACAGCATAAACACATTTGCCTGTTAGAACTAAACATGACTGATGGCTCTTGTTGATGTTTCAGGTGCTGGTTTGGGAAGCGAGCCGGCGTATACACAGACTACATCTACCAAGGTCCCATGATTCTTGTGTTAGTGGTAAGAGTCTTTTTTTTTTTTTTTTCCCCTTCTTTTCAGCAGTGTTGAGCACAGAAGCTGCTCACACAATTAGTCTTCATTATGTCTTTAAAACGGCTGGCAGGCGTGAAGTGTTGGAAACCTCGACACATTCTTCATGTAAGCAGTGGCAGATGTGAGGATCTAACAATTCAGCTACCGAGTGTAACTTTAAAATCCCCGCAGCTTGGCAACCTGAAAGAAATACAAGGATCGTTTTAGATTCTGAGCTGAAAAACGAGAGCAAAAAAAAAAAAAAATCCAAGGATGTGTTCGTTCTTGTTTGTACCTGATCAGGAATGATCTCTAACACTGGGTCATTTCCATACCCTGAGGGGATCATTTTTCATGCCTCTGCATCATCGTAAATTTGTGTGTTGTCACTATCACACTGAAAAGCTCAGGAGCTTTCCTTTAAATTACAGCTAAGTCAAACTGGACATCAGCCATCTGCAGGACCTCTCCTTCAGCATTCAGACCACAGCTGTGTTATCCTGACTCCTCCTCGCCCTGCTAACAATCTTTTCGATGCTCGACACTCAGCCCTTCTAGCAGGACTCCTGCAGATTTTGCAATTTGCCCTGGGGGGGGGGGGGACTCAGCCCGGCTCCTTGTACAAGCTTTCGTAATCTCTCTACAGTCGCTCCCTCCTGGCTGCTCACTGCTCTTCAGTCCTTACCTACATGCATGCCCTCAAGCTCTGACCACTGCCTCTGTTAGAAGTCGATTTGGCTCTTCCCTCTGCTCGTCTTCCACTGCCTCCTCCCCCAGCTGGGTCCCCAGTGGTAGAATGACCTTCCCATCCTCATCAGAAACAGCACATTCCCTCATCTTTCTACCCTCAGTTGAAAAAGTCATCTCTTCAAGGGGCACTTTGTGTTTCTGTCGCTCCCGCCGCACTCTCCCCCCACAGCACACATCTGCCTCCTTTAATATCTCCCTGATACTTTGGCTGAAAATTCTCCGGTCTTGCTTTACAATAGCGTGTCCTCTCAGGCTTTTATCTCTTTGCTCAGCACTTGATCCTGCAGGATCATCGGCGGGTCACCGGCATATTTGTGGTATCTCCTGTCAGGGGTGCTGTGGTTGCAAACTCTCAGTGCCTTTTAATATCAACTATGAAGTGATGCACTGCGCTGACGAATAAATACAGGATGTTATTAAAAATGTTATCATAAGCACTAATGCATGGGGTTAGTGAGGACCAGCAGGATGGATGGTTCTTGAAAGTTTGCCATACATCTGTTCAGGCCAAGGTCAGGTCATCTGGCCCTGGAAAGTATTCCTCCTGCTATTTCTGTTCCCATGCTGCAGCATTCACACCTATTGCATGAGCTGTGGAGTTTGTCATTTATCATATTGTGGAAAAATAATCTCAAGTAGCACTTCAGATAGTCAAAACAATTAGAATCATTACAGGATAATACAGGCATTGTTTTATAGTTTTCTGATAGTCAACAAAACCCCCCCCCTCCCCCACCAGAATCATCCATCCATCTATTAGCCAGATATAGCTCCGTCCTTAGAGCTCGATTGTCGTCCAAAAACTATTAACACAGCGTGACCTGTTCCGTCATTACACACACACTGTAGTTTACTCAGAGTCAAACACACACACACACACACACACACATACACACACAAACATAAAGTGTAGTCAAGGTTGTGGTTGTCTGCCAGAGGCTTAAAATGGACTTTTGTCCCGTTTTAAGTCACATTTTTCAACTATATATTTTTAAATTAAATTAAATTTAAAAAGTTAAAAAAAACCACCTGATCCACTGACACTGAAGGAATCCAAACCAGGAAAAGCTGACGGCCATGGTAGTGCAGACAACAACTCCCATGATCCCACGCTACTTCATGATGTCACCTAACACCGTCTTTTGTTATTGTTTTGATTGAGAGACCCCTCGAGGCAGAAGTTATAGACTATGTGTTTAAGTAAAAGTACCTCATCACAGTAGTTTCCACCACTGACAGAGCATCAAATGTGTATTAATCCGCAGCTGAAAATAGTCCTCAACAAACGCACATTTGCCTGTTTGAGTAACATTAGCTAAAAACTAAATTGTCCAGCTGTTTTAGGTTTTATTACCATATATTTCTATTATATGTTTGTCAGCTCCACTGAGAAGGTAGAGAGGTCAGAAAGTTTGTTAAGTTGGTACGATTACTTTACTTTATTAATCCCAATGGGGAATTGCATTGTCAAGTCAGACTGAAGTGGCGACGCAAGAGACAAATACAGTAAAAGTCACAACTAATAATCAATCAATTAGAATAATATCAAGTCTGAGATTGGAAACTGAACTAAAAACGAGGGCTGCATTTTAAATGGAACAAATATTTAATGCACACTCTGCAGTGAGAGTGCTACAGTGAAACGCCGCACATTAATGCAATTAGGTAACGTGTTCTGTACTAACAGGGTTGACTTTGCATTGATTAAAATAGAATTAACTGTGCATTAAATATGCATATTACAGAGATGCATGTTATATATAGATATGTAATAACACTTTATGTGATTTCATATAGTTTTACAGAGATAAAAAATTGGATGTTATTTCTTCTTTATAGACATATGCTTATCTACAGGGTCTGTGCATGTGCAGACAGTATTGAACAAACAGATTAATTATATAATAAATATAATAAAGTGAGCAGTCTGCAACACTTAAATGAGAAACCACATCATTGTTGGTTTTGTTTTATTGTGTTTACAATGACAGAAATATAGAGTAAGTGCAGCCTGAAGCACAACTGAGACAATCAATGTTAACAAGTTGAATATCTGATAGATTTTCTCATGAACTTTTCTAATGACTGTAAATAATTTTATAGGGTCTGACTGTGAGGTTATGAGAGAACAAAAGCTACATGATTCATGAAAGTAATGCTTGGAAAATGTGAAATATCCCAATTAGGAAACCTAGCTTCAGTGCATTGTTAGCCATTAGCATGTAGCATTGCTGGCTAGAGCCCTTGATCTTAAAAAAGTGTGCACTCTTACTCTTACATATCTGCCTTATATCTCTAATTCATACATGCTAATGTTAGCAGCTTCTGTGTGTTATGTTGTTTCATTTGCAGGCAAATGTAACCTCTGGCTCAACATATTCCTGGGACCTCGGCCCGAGTTTGGCCCATATGCTTCCACATCTGGGCTAACTCTGGCTATTATCCTCCAGTGGTGGTCGGCAGCCAGGAAGATTTACTGTGTGTTGGCACCAGAATTGGTCCAGAAGTGGAAGCATCTGACAGTCAATGCTGTATGTGGGCCAGATGTGGGCCGAGAAACTGGGCTTATATTGAGCCAGAAGAAACACAATATGTGACCCAATTATTTACCAGAATAGTCTTTCTACCTCGGTGTGTTACTTTTTCAGTAATAATGTTGCTAACAGCATATGTTAACATTATGTTATCATGCTAAAATAACCTGTGAAGGGAGGGTTGCTTGTGCTTGGTTACCATTATGCTACTAGCTGCCTTTTCTCTGGAACTCCATGTGTTAACCAGTTAGAGAAGAAGAAGAAGTCTATCAACATGTGTCATGTGGGTAAAAGCTGTGGAAATACAAAGAGTGCCACAAATTTTCCTTGGTTCCCACTAATTGCTTTATTTCTACTGAAAATCCATAAGCCATCATGGAGTTGTGGCAATAAATTTTCTGCCCCTTGTAAATGAGAAACGCATCTATAGATGGAGTTTATTGATGTTTGAGACTCGTAGGTTTTGCATATTTTGATGCCTCTGCTTTGTTTTTTCTTTCCCTCTTATAGTTTCTTATATGCATCCTCATTATTTTTAATTCCCTGATATATTTTTATATTGATTTATCCTCACTTCACATTGGGAACTCCTACACACCTGCAGGCAAACAAGACATATAGTCTCACATTTCTGTTTTTTAATTTTCCGGCAGATCAATTTCATTTTCCTCTTCAACATCGTGAGGATCCTGATGACCAAACTTCGAGCCTCCACCACGTCGGAGACGATCCAGTACAGGTAGGTTTAATGTAACCGGCTTATAGTCAGGAGATGAAACTTTTCCAGATACTCCAGTGTGTACACACCTTTAATAACATATTTCATACTTGATTGGTGGAACATGGTGAGGGCTTTTCCTTACAGTCCTGACTAAATCACAGCAGTGCCTGTAGGTGTTCGTCTTCCTGTCATGGCTGTCTGATCACTGCTCCTCTCTTGTGTAGGAAAGCAGTGAAGGCTACACTGGTCCTCCTCCCTCTCCTTGGAATCACCTATATGCTGTTCTTCGTCAACCCGGGGGAAGATGAGATCTCTCAAATCGTCTTCATATACTTCAACTCATTTTTGGAATCCTTCCAGGTACAATTTATCTCCCAAAACCAGAGATAAACAGAATATTATGCTGAAGTATAATGTGTCTGTGTGTGGGTGTGAGACTCTGAGTGGACATCAAAATAAGTGTGCTCCTCTCCGGAGATGATTGAATGAGGGTAACGTGTGTGATAAGCTGCTGTGTGTGCGATTAAACCAGGATCAGAGCGTTGATGTTTTGAATGCCCTCCTTTCTGATCATGTTTTGTTCCTCTCTTTATCTCCCTCCTCCTCTCACACAGGGCTTCTTTGTGTCAGTATTTTACTGCTTCCTAAACAGTGAGGTAAGCAGATTCACATCCACGTATTGATCCAACATTTTATCCTCTCTCTGCTTCAGACTCTTATTTATACCTCCCCTCCTCGGGCGTCTCTACTCTCCCTTTTGGTGGCTGTGTGTGTGTGTGTGTGTGTGTGTGTGTGTGTGTGTGTGTGTGTGTGTGTGTTATTGCAGGAAGCTGAGTGATAAACCTCGGAGCACTTATATTTAGGGCACAATTAAGACTTGTCATGTACCGACATAAGTGACATCACGGTTGACGCTTTATGACAGTGTCAGCCCTAATTTGGTTTCATGGAGAAATCAGGGGTGAAACCCACTAAGAATAGCACAGAGACATGAATATGCATACGAGCAGAAACACTACTTCATCTTTAATGTGTGAGATTATTATTATTAAAATTAGTAGTTGTAGTAGTTAGTGTTATTAATGCGTGTAGGAGCGGTCTTCTTCTGTTTTGGGAGATGAGCGTTTTAATTTATTAAAAAGAGAAGATCTGGAAATAAAAGACAAACATGCATATATATATATATATATATATATATTTACATTCAGCAACAAATGTATAAAGTTTCCTGCACAAATTAGACACAATGACATTACAAATTACATCCTCCGTCTTCCCAAACCCCTCACCCTGACTTGTTCTCTTCCTTAGCCGCCTAACAGTGCATTCAGAAAGTATTCAGACCCCTTCACTTCATTTTTGGGTTGTCCATCCGTCCCATTCTTGTGGATGTGATATCCCACTAACGCCTTGGCGGAACGTCTTCAAATTTGACACAAATGTCCATTTAGAATCAAGCATGAACTGTCTATAAGGATTAAATGTAGTGATGACATTTTATTTCCAAAAGGTCAAAGGTCAATTTAACTGCGACATCATAATGTTCTGCAAAATCACTTCTGGTCATTAGTCAGTGCTATAACTCAGGAAGGAGAGACTGTGACCATATTTCCTGAAACTTGTCTGATTGGTGGAGGGATATCTCCGTTACACCTTGACGGAACCTCTTTGCAGAAACATTCACTTGGACTCGAATAAGGAACTAATCAGATTTTGGAGGTCAAAGGTCACTGGTCAAAGCTGAAGCTCGCAGTGACCTCACAAAATGCAGTTTTTACCTTGTGAACGCAATATCTTTGTAACGCCTTGAGGGAATTTCTTCAAATTTGGTAAAACATTCGCTTGGACTCAAGGACGAACTGATTAGACTTTGGTGCTTAAAGGTCAAAGGTCAAGGTCACATAATGGTCACAAACAGGGATGTAACCTAAAAACTAGTCTGAATAGACGAGGGATACAACCACGAAGAGGTGATTCTAGATTGCTGATTGTATTTAGGCTTCAAACATCATAAAGTGGTGTTCATTAGTGAAGATTATCCTGCTGAACAAAACATGTCAGTATCATTAACTGTTGTTTGTCAGAGAGTTTATTTTCTGTAATAACCCAAAAGACAATGGAAATATCCCATTTGCTGTTTGTCGAGGGAACCCGGGTGATGCTAACATCCAACATGCTCTCTGTTCAGCTGATTGGACATGATGTGCAAAGGCAAACCTGTCTATACACTTCATATCAGAGCAAAAACCAAGCTCTACCTGCAGAGCTCAGAGACAGGACTGTGTCAAGGCTCAGATCTGGGGAAAGCTACAAAAAAAAAAAAAATGCTGCATTGAAGGTTCCCAAGAGCACAGTGGCCACAGCTGGCCACCCGGCTAAACTGAGCAGTCAGGGGAGGGGGGCCTTGGTAAGAGAAGTGACCAAGAACCTGATGGACACTCTGGAAGAGCTCCAGAATCCACTTCACTAACAAAAAAAAATAGAATCACTACCTCGTGGTTGTATCCCTCCGCCACTCAGACTAGTTTCGGGTTACATCCCTGTTTATCTAGAGTCATATCAAATATGAACCATTTGTGTGAAATTTTGTAATAATTGCTGTGTGGAGTCTTGAGTAGCGGCTAGAAATTATTTTCTGAGGTCACTGTGACCTTTGACCATTAAAGTCTTATCAGTTTGTGAAGTGAAGTTAACATTTATGCAAAATGTGAAGGGATTCCCTTGAGGAGTTTTCCAGATATTGTGTTCACAAGGCTGAAACTGTATTTTGTGAGGTCACCACGCCCTTGACCTTTGAACTTTGACCTTTAGCCACCAAATTTTAATCTATCCAATCAAAAAAACACGGCTCTGGCTCTAACTGTCGTCGGCACGGAGAAATAAAAAAAAACATCTCTCATGTGAAAAATCAGAACTGTTCGATGTGTTGACCTCATCCCTCAGAGCAGGAGGCTGATTGAGAAAAAAGATTTTTAGGACTTAATCTCAGAGTGGACACCTTTTAAAGCGTTTAGTAAATGGACCACCCCATCATGTTCTCCGAAGTTTGGATCAATACCATTTTGGCTTTAACCACAACCTGTGAGATACGTGCTGATGTCTCTGAATGCATCCTAATGGAGCCACCTGAGCCTCAAACAAGGAATAAATATAATGATATTATCACTTGACCTTTTCAGCCTTAATCAAGACGACCTGCTGGTTCGTCAGCTGAATCATAATCTGATAGTCAGCACTGCCCCGCTCCATCCAGCTGCACAGCCTCAACATCACATCACAGAGGAATCATTACATTACAAGTGATTCCTGGAGAAGCATGTGGACGTAACAGCAGCTGACTGTTGCCCTTTGGTCACCATCACACACCGTGTTCTCCGGCTGGATGATGAATGAATATCTCATCATGAAGCGTGTTGCAGCTCCGACGAGAGGCTTAACCGCCGCGTGGCGCTCACAGAGGATATTGATTCAGTGTTTTGTTACAGACCGAGAGAAGCAGAAAGAAGCAGGGGGAAGGAAATGGGACAGATGAACGGAGGATATCCTCGGTCACATTCAAGAGAAAAGGAAAACATTTAGCAGTGAAACATGCAGAGGATTAAACTGTGTGCCAGACACATGGGCCAAACACAATGCTGGTTTACACGCTGATGAACTGAGCTGTGAAATATTATTATAGTGTTAAAATGAGGTTTCAGTGTTTTTATGTGGATCAGCGCTTTAGATTAAAGCTCCTCCCTTTGAAACTATCTTGTGATTACTGAGAGAAGCAGGGGAGGGGGAGGGGGTGTACAGAAGTGGGACACTTGGGACGATTGATTTTGAGATGAGGATAGAGAGTGGAGGAACCCGTTTTAATCATCATTAAAATGATTTATGTTGTTTTGTTAATGTAGATTCTGTTTATGAAATACATTGAATAAATGAATTGGAGCCGTAAATTCAGCTTTACATTGTAGAGGCCGATTTATACGGAAGATCCTTTATACCAGAAAAATAAAAAAACAAGCCCATGAAAAGTTGAGGTTAAAAGGAATCATAAAACTTAAAATCCTCGTGGTAATTCAAATTATGAGATAATAACAGTTATGATGTATTCAGTCAAAAGTTTAAGATGAGACTGTTTTTTTACTTTTTATGTCTAAGTTGTATTATGAGACACTAAAGCCGCATTTCCACCGCAGGAACTTTCCTCAGGAACAAAGACCTTTTTGAGGAACTATGCGCGTTTCGACCAGCAGGAACCAGGGTCTAAATTTATTTAGGGTAATTGATCGACCCTCAAAAAAAGTCGGGGGGGTAGTACTTTCCAAAGGTTTAGGGACTTTGGGGGGTGTGGTCTGCAGTGCTGAACATTTCTGATTGGTCGAGTCCTCGCTGCATCTTATTTCATCCGCCATGTTTAAATGCCCGCAGCGAGCAAGCTGTGGTGGAAACACAGACAACAATGGGCCACAGGAACCTTTTAGTTCCTGAAGAAAAGTGCCTGTACTTTTAGGTGGAAATGTGTCTTAAGTCATACTTAGGTGTTTATAAGCCAGAATTGTGTGGTAGTTCATAATTCTGACTTTTTATTTTATAAATCTGACTTCATATCTTATAATTTTGACTTAATATCTCAAAATGATTAATTTTATGATTTATTATGTCATAAAATTGACTTATCTCATAATTGACTGACTTAATTAATGTCTTAAACTTTTGACTTAGTATCTCATACTTCTTTGTAAATTTAATCTTTTAACTTTTATAAGTGTAACATTTTGACTTATGGCATTGTTTTAACTTGTTAACTTGTTGAAATAGGTCATAAAAATTGGTTTAATAGTTAATAATTTTGCCCCAGAAAGTCATAAATTTGACTTAATATTTCATAATTTTGACTTTCCATGAGTACTTTTTATTTTTGTCATTCCTGAATTATTTAAAAATGAAAAAAATGATTAAAAAAAAGGCAGAAATGGACTTGCATTGTTTCAAATATGAAATACTAAACAAATTAATGCTATAAAAATTGTATGCAGTCTGTTTTACAATGACAACATATTCTTTTTGCTTTCTGTCTGTCTGTTTTAGAAAATCTCGTGTTGTTCCCTGAATCTCAGTGCACAAAACCACTTGTTCTGTATATTATATTTCTATTTAATATTTTGCATTTATGGTGAACTTAATATTAGTTCTATTTTAATGTTGGCTTTTAGCATCCGTATACATTACCTGTTGAAATACTGTATACACAATGTTATTGATTACTCAAAACATGCAGAAACAATATGAGGTGGTAACTCAGGAAACAGTGTCAGTGTAAACTAATTCAATCACAGACTGACTGACGATTCTTTGTCTTAACTCCTCTGGTCGTTGTGGACAGGTGCGCTCGGCCGTGAGGAAGCGGTTCCACCGATGGCAGGAGCAGCACTCGATCCGAGCCAGGATGACCCAGGCCATGTCCATCCCTACGTCACCTTCACGGGTCAGCTTCCACAGCATCAAGCAGTCCACGTCGCTATGAGAGCGGAAACCAGCTTTTCGTCCTCCACGCGTGCTTTTGGGAGAGAAACCTCCAGCTGTCATCGTCGTCATCATTTCCTGCCACACCACTGGAGTGCACGAAAACACTTTCTGAGCCAGAGAGAGGGGACACTGCATCAGTCTCTGAAACCTCAGGAGGGACGTTGTGCTTTAGACTTTCAGGAGAAAACGAATGGGGACGGGGGGTAAGGACACTGCAGACTTTATGAAACTGAAAAATGAGGTTAGTGGATCAAAAGATGCACGTGACCAAGCTGAGTTTGGAGTTTGGATGTGAATGTACAGCACTCCATGTTCTTTCATGTCTGCCTGCCATATAAATCTATTGTATTCCTGCTTGCACACTTTGATTTCTGCTATCAGTGAGGACTTGGATCTCGTGCCACTGGACTGCACTGAACTGGATTCCACCTCAGCGGACACTGGACTCAAACGCTAGAGGGGCTGTGACTAAGTTATTAAAATGGGAAATTTCAGACTTTATTTTCATTTTTTATTTTTATTTTGCTGTCATAAACAATTGTCTGATCAAAGTGTTTGTGTTAATTTAGTGTTGTGTTACTTTCCTTTGTTTGTCAGCCGCTCTGCTTTTCATCTACTTTCCAGAAGGGTTCAACACATTCCATAATTTCTACCTGAAGAGTTTTGTTCTAAAATAATAACATGAATCCATCAAGCCAAGCACATAATGTTATAATTAGTGGTTTGTTTTCTTTCTGAGGATTCGCTCGTATTTCAGTGTCTCAGAGAGAAAGCAAAAAAAAACGACATTTTCCCAACAAATCGTTATTTTCTGTGGATGCACTAACTCATGTTTCTCACAGGTTGCCTAATTTTGGGAATTATTTAATCAAAAGTATCAAAAAAAATACTCCACACTGTCTAATTTACAATAGTAAATTTATTTGCAACGTTTTGGTGCCAGACCTTCATCAAACTAATGGTTCGTGACGATGAGAAACCATGTTAATTATTAATTTTATAGTAATTTATCCCTTTAATGTAAGAATTCAAAGGTACATTTATTGTTTATTATTGTTACTATGCAGTGTTTATAATTTTGTAGCACTATTTATGATATTAGAAACTGCTATATAGTTTTGGTTTTTTTTTAAGTTATTTTTTTATGCTTTTTTGCCTTTATTAAAGTTACAGTGAGAGAGACAGGAAAATTGGGGAGAGAGAGAGAGAGAGAGAGAGAGAGGTGCAAAAAAGTGATAATTCAAACGTAATTTGAGATAATGTGATTGGTTTGCGGGCTTACAGCCACTGCTATTTAAGATGCTTCTCATTATCACAAACCACATTTTCCTGATAAAGATCTGGCACTGAAACATTGGAGATAAATTTATGATTGCATGTTATTCCACAGTTTGTAGGATTTTGTTTGCTACTTTGGATCCATCCATCTCCTACTCACCTGTCGCATGAAATAGAGGAAATATTTTATCCAAACTGGATGAAGAATAATCTTCAACCTGCGTTAACTGATGTGTTTTTTGACCACTTGGGTTGATTCAATAAGCTGTAAACACACTGACCCATTATCATCTTATGAAGTTGTTAACAAACAGCTGCTTATTAGCATGTCCAACAAACACAGAGCAACATTATCATTCATTTGAAGTCTGCTCTGTGTCACCTGATGAATGTAAGTCCAGGGTTCCCTCTCTTTTAGCTCTGTGTTTGGTCTCCACCAGCTCCTGAGGGAAATATCTGTCTCTTTAGCTGCTAAACGCTCCACCATGTTCACCAGCTGCTCCGTGTAACTGTGTCTATATGTTTATTATTTGGCACAAAACTCTTCAGCTATATAAAGAGACTTATTACCGTTGCCTCTCTACCAGCAAGCCGGATACAGATCATCATGAGCCGAGGAGGAGGGACAGGAAGTGAGTTCGTTCTTGTATCTAAAAAGTGACTCTCTGTGGTGATTGGTTGACATTAAAGCAGTAACTTTGTGTACTGACTTATTGTAAATAGAAATTCAAAGAGCGGGGTGTTCAAATCCTGTTGAGTCGTCACAGATAAAAACCACAAAAAAAAAAAAAAAAAAAAAAAAAAAAAGGACAAGACAAACCACACACTGTAAATCATATGGGCACATTATCCATGTGATCAGCAACTCACAGTCCACATTCCTACGATACCAGTTTGCCTAGCACCTGTGCATTTTTATGAACTGCTGTTTATGTCAAATTGTAAATGAGCCTCATCTTTTTGTCGCCCTGAACTCTTTGTTTCTTTGGGGATTTTTTTTATTTTATTTTTATCCCTTTTTCAAGTGATGTTTTCGCTCTGGTTGTGATAGAACGTCAGAACAGAACTTCACATGCCGCTGTGACCTGTATTAATCTAATGGTACTCATATATTGTGATTGGAGACGCTTAAATTTAAGAAAACTCTACTTATCAGGCACTTTTTTTTTCTTTCTTCTTTTTTTTTTTTTTTTGCAATGTGAAGAGTTTCCCAAAAAGAAAAGTTTATGTCATGTCTTTTTTATTTTATATTTTTTAATGCAGCAACCAAAAGTTAAAATGTTAGCAGGAATATTGTTGACACAGTAAAAAAAAAATAATAATAATAATTTGGTCAAACAAGGCGACAAAGAATTACTGACACTGACTTCTCCATGGTTGTGTGGTACATGTGGTGGTCAATCAAAGATACACAATGTAATTCACAATATTATTTATTGTTATTTATTTCCGATATTGTTATTTTCATACTTGAAATGAAAAGATGTCAAGAGATAATAAAGTGTGTGTTGCATTTGACTGAATGAAAAATTTAACACGTGGCTGAGATGTCAGGTCAAGTTTATTTATAGAGTGTGTTTTCTACACAAAACAACAACAATTCGCTTTCCATATAAAAATGACAATAAAAAATACATATATACACATTGAGCTGCTGGTGCGGGGAACAGGCTCCGCTCAGGATCACACTGCCATTTGTCTCCACAGTCCCCTGAGATAAAAGCAAACAAGAAATACATTTTGAGCATCTTGTGATCCTTTTAAGCTTTTGTGTGTGTGTGTGTCTCAGAGGGAAGCGCTGCTGAACATCAGCTTTTAAATAAGATCCTTCTGCCCAACTGAACATTCACTATTTTCTCTCATGACCGCAGAACAAGAGAGTTTTCCCTGCTTTTAATCTGTGACGCCAAAGCTTCAAAAACAGAAAGAAACAGAGGAAATAAAAGTTTCCTGTGACAGTTTTCATGGTGGTTTTTTAAATTGAATGTGAACTTCCATGTGAACACTTACAGAGTTCATTAAGGTTAGCCCACATCATGGTCATGGCCCACAGAGCAGCTCCGGGCCAACGCTTACTGTCATCTTACAGATTCATTTTTACAATCAGGGGCTTGGGAGAGTTGCTCATCTCCACAGTTACTGATTAGACTTTACTCAAGATGATTTAATTATCATCTTCTTTCATTTTAACTGCTCTGGTGATTGCATAATGTCTGTTTGTTGGTGTATTTTCTGTAGTGGATTTTGTGGCCCTTTCATAAATGACAGTCTGTCTTCACAATAACACAATTCAACTTTGGTGCTGGAGGAGAATCAATAAATCTGCACGGCCAGCATTTCCCTGATTTAACCTCTGCTGGGTCAGTCACTACGAACACATCCAGTGCAGCTAAACATTGTTAAAAACCCATGTGACTTCAGCTTCAACTCCAGTGTCCAAAGATAAAAATGATACACAAAAACATCCGGAATATTTTTATTCCTCTGCATCAGGGTCAGTCAGAGCTGGAGCCATATTGTTTTCAGGTTGTCCGTCCATCTGTCCAATTCTCAAGGTCACAGTGACCTCACAAAACGCAGGTTTTGACCTTGTGAACACGATATCTCCTTAAGGGAACACCTCAAGGGAATTTAAATTTAGTAAAAAAAACAAAAAACAAAACATTCACCTGGACTCAAGGACAAACTGATAAGAATTTGGTGGCTTAAAGTCAGAGTTCAAAGGTCAAGGTCATGGTGACCTCACAAAACATGATTTTGGCCTCGTGAATGTGACATGTCAAAACCTCCTCAAGGGAATCCCTTCAAATTTGGCACAAATGTTCACTTGGACTCAAGGATGAACTGATTAGGGGTGTCGAGTGGTGCAGTTGTCTAAGCAGGCGCCCCATATGTAGAGGCTACAGTCCTCGCTGCAGTTGGCCCCGGTTCGAATCCCGCATCGGATGGCCCTTTACTGCATGTCATTCCCCCTCTCTCTACCTCCCCATTTCCTGTCTCTCTATACTATCCTGTCCAATAAAGGCACAAAAGCCCAAAGAAATATACTTTAAAAAAAAAGGATGAACTGATTAGACTTTGGTGGTCAAAGGTCAAAGGTCATTACTCAAGACTTCAGACAGCAATTGTGACATAATTTCACACAAATGGTTAATATTTCATATAATCATATAAACAGGGATGTAATCTGAAACTAGTCTGAGTGGTGGAGGGATACAACCACGAAGAGGTGATTCTAGTTTATTTGATCTAACACTGCAGCCACAAGAAAGAAAGAAAGAAAGAAAGAAAGAAAGAAAGAAAGAAAGAAAGAAAGAAAGAAAGAAAGATGGAGTCTTGGCTTTGAATATTTCGTTCATCAAATATTTCCAGTGACAAGCTGCAGGAAGCTGATACAGAATACAAATCATGTCAGACAGACTGGAATGAGATGAGTTTAATAACTGTGAATCTGAAGGGGAATCAAAGGGCTGCATCAATATGTTAGAAGGTTAAATGATGATCCTGATGATCCTGAGCTGTCTGTCCCACGATGGCGCCGCCATGCCAACTGATTCTTAATGGAGTGTTTGACACATAACACGCGTTTGACTCATAACACGGTTCATGGTGTTTTGGGTTTCCACATGTTAACGATATAACCAGAATAACCAGTTAAGCTCATATGTCCTCCACTATGCTAAACCCAGTGAGTAATTACTTAATGTTCCATTTAAACATTTTAATTTGTCCTTTAATAAACCAGGAAGTAAAGTGACCAAGTACATTTACTCAAGTACTCTATTTAAGAACAGCTGTATTTCCATTTTATGTTTCTTTATACTTCTACTCCACAACATTTGAGAGGTAAATATTATACTTTTTACTTTACAGATAATTAATACAAAATATAATCAACAAATAAATGATTATTATTTCTTTTATTTTACCAATAAGTGCCATTTAGATTAAAAAAAACCTCATTTACAAGAGAGACCTGGACAAGATAGCAGCCATATAACAGTTATCTGTCCTCTTCATACTGGATGATCTCATTACTGTAACACAGAGAGACAACAGACAATGAGTGGTGTCATCAGCATAATAATTTTCATATTGTGCATCATATTTCATGCATTTCCTCTTAATTCAGAATGACGTATTGGTCAATCAAAGATCAATTTTAACCTATAATCAAAAAGCAATTTCAACCTATAATTGAAGATTATAGGTTAAAATATAATTAAAGATTTAAAAAAAAAATGCAATCACAATAATCAAAGATTGCAGGTTAAAATTAGCTCCATGTTCTCCATCTGCAACATTCAAGTGATAATTAGACAATGATAATCTAATAGAAAAACACATATAAGGCCTATATAAGTACTTATTATTGCGTAATAAGTACTAATGAGTATAATTTGATACTTTATACGTCTGTACTTTAACTTTCTTTCCTTTGTTAGACTTTATTGACTTTGTATAACAAAAACAAGTGTGACACAAAGACATGTAAATGACAACAAAAACAATTAACAGTTATAGACACGTACAAATGAAAAGAATATGATATATATATATATATAATATATATATAGTATAAATGCTGTTCCATCAACAAAAACCCATAAAACTGCATTTTTTATTCTAGCAAAGCTCACAGTGTGTCCAGATAAACCAAACACATCATTCTAAATTACAAGGAAATGCATAAAATGTGATGCACACTGCATATTATTATGCTGATGACACCACTTGTTGTCTGTTGTCTCACTGTGTTACAGTAATTAGATCATCTGATCGTCACTGAGGAAAAACAACTGGCTGAAAATGTCATATCATTAAAGGAAAAGTTTATTTTTCCCATTAGAATGACATTTGAAAATGAATATCATTTTAATATAATAATGCACTGCAGGTACTGAATAATGTGACATATATACCATAAGAGCCATATATAGTGGGGAGAACTGTGACGCTAAAGGGAAGTTTAAAGGAAATATGGCAACAGTTTAGCATTTATAAGCACTAAATATACATTTAATAAATGGTTTACAATAAACTCTCTAGTAGCTGTAAGCAGATGAAAGTGTTTTGTCCACAACTATAGCTCCTTCTGTAAGTAAAGGCTGCAACAATATAGTAAAACACAGCTGTAATAATATAATATCTGTTATGACTCTTACAAATGTCCTTACAACTACGTACATGTGTGTTATAAACCATTTAATATATCTTTGCATGCTGCTAAATAAAGTGTTGCTTTTGGAATATTAGAAATAATACTGTGGCTGAATGACTCCACAGTCAGTTCATCAGAGGCTCAGCTGCAGAGTGATGATGGTGCAGAGTGTGATGTCTCAGCTCCATCTAGTGGTTTTTCACTATACCTACATTTACGCGTCTCCTTGGTGATTTTAGTGACTTTTAAATATGATTGTTGTATTATGAGGCAAAATTAACACAACAGAGGAGACACATTCATGTAAATGGAGGTAAACAGGAAGTTCACTCCAGCAGGATTAAAGCTTGACTGAAAGGGAACCTACTCATGATTGGTACATAAGGATGAAGGCCATGAACTCTTGACACCACTCTCATACAAACACACTCTCTAAAGTGTAAATGTGGATGCAAAGAAAGTTAATGGGTGAATCTGGTTTAAGGGATGAGCAGAAAAATGAAGATGAGGTTTCAGAAAGGACAATAATGAGCCAAGGAGACAGAAAAGAAGAAGAGACCGAAGAAGAGAGAAATCAAAGAGGAAAAACTTCAGATGTGCTATAAAAAAAACAGATTGAGCTATTATTAGTGAAGCTACATATAGCGCTGGAAATGGACGTTCTTGTGACCTGAGGACCTGCCTGAACATCGGCATACATCAATAATGCAGTGAGGACAAATCCAGTCCAGGACTTACTGTATTTTCATTGTGGTCCTGGACGTAGGAGTCCAGTTGCCTCAGTGACATCATACTCACATCAGATCCATGTATCACATACAATGTATCTAACAAGCAATACAATGGACAATAAAATAAAATCACACACATATATGACTACACTTCTGAGTTTCCCATAAGCCACAGTTTAACTTTCTCTCTAAATAATAATGTTTTTAATACACAACAGTCACCAGTTCCAGTGTCTTGCAGCACATAAACTAAAGGAACAACTGTCCATGTTAGTGTTGAACCAAGCGCAAGTCAGCAGCACTGTCTCTGCTCTGATGAGCATGAGTTTCTCCAATGCTACCAAGCTGGTCTGAGAGATCCTCAGGGCCTCTGTTGTTAGCGATATGAACCACACTGAGTTGTAGTTGTGTGGCTCCATCCTTCAAAGGTAACCACCCGAGCTGTTTGCCAATGTGCGCTCAACACAACTCTGACTGACTTGTTCTGAGAGATCTGAAGTGTTTACCTCAAACCTTTAAACCACAAACAGACTGGACAGTCAGTCAGCCATCAGTCTTAAATGAGCTTTTCTTGCCAACAGCCTGGTTTAATGTCCTTCTCTCTCCACTCAAACTGTCTGACAAACATCCTAAATATCTAACAGGAGGTTTGGCAGGTGAAATAAGACAATACCAGTGGAACATAGTTTACTCTGCACAGGTTTTCATCTGCATAAAATATATTTCCATTTTGGCCACCAGCCATTTTTGGAAAGGTGCAGAGTAACAACAAGAAACTGAAGATGTAAATGTGAGTGGGTTTTCATTGTAGAACTGACAACATGCAGCACTGAATTCTTTTCAAAGGAAAGATGCTGATTTATTCTATGGCCTCATGCTACAACAATAAATCTACTGATCCACAACATGAAAACTTTTACTTTACAGATTAAAACTTTACATACAAAACATTAAATAATTTTATTGAATGCAATATCATAGATTAAATTACCCAACAAATTAAAATTGTCCTTACCTACTTTTACGTATGTAAAGCATTTAAATACTTCCTCTACCTCTGTCTGTCTTGCACAACCTGCAGTAGTTAAATAGGAAGTGATGGATGAATCAGATCCAATACAATGTGTGCATTAAAGACAGTGTAAACTAAGTACATTTACTCAAATAAGTAAAGACAAATTTGAGGGATTTGAGCATTTTCTTTTCATGCCACTTTCTACTTCTACTCCACATCAATATTGTACTTTTCTTTTCTTTTACTACATTTGGTTGACAGTTTTAGATACTTTAGTAATTCAGATTTATGCAAACAAAACATATGAAGAGTTAATAACATAGGATGATGCTTGGTTATAAATTAAACCTGCTAACTGTACAATTGCAGATGACATGTTAGAAAATTAACTAATTCAATCAACATTTAAGCAGATTTTCATGCAAAAACACCAAACATATCATGATTGCAGCTTCTCATATGTGAAGATTTGTTGCTGTTCCTTTTAATAATTTCAATTATTTTCAATCATTTTTAATAATTCTGAGGATTGGTCTATTGGTTGTGAAGATGTCTCTTTTAGCTCTGCATTGTGATGAGCATTTCTCACTATTTTCATAATATATTTTTTTTTACAAACATTCAATCAAATGATGGAGAAAATAATCTGCTGATTCATATATGATGAAAATAATCATCAATTGTAGTCATACTCAAAATAATTTGGAACTATGTCCACTTGTAAAATACGGCTTTTACAATAATGCATGATTATTACGAATCTAATAATTTAATATATAATAGTATAACAGTCACAGAGGCCATTTCTCTGCACTGAGTATTTGTAATACTTTCAGTACAATTACCTGATTATACCTGCATACTTACTAGTAGTTAAGTATTTTTACAGCGTACTATTAGTACTTTTACCTTAGTAAGTATTTGAATTCTTCCTCCAGCCCAATGAAGGATAATGTATTAATTAGAATACAGTCAAATCGAATGGTTGAGCTGTTACTCCTACATTTCCAGTATGTGTTTGTAAAAATTTGCTCTCTAAATGTAGAAAAACTATCTTTCTCATTCAGGCCTGTGTTGCTGTGCTGAAATGGACATGGGACACCAGTCACTTTCATTTTGTATTTGACAGTGGATGTGGCTGAGGGAGGTCAGACTGACACTAAATGGAGAAATATTCAGTCACTCCTTGGGAAACTCTCAGGGCCTTTCTCTAACTGCCCACTGCAAAGCTATACCCTGGATATCAATACAACTATCCCAGTGCTGCCCCACTCATTTATATTTCCATCCACCCTCAGCCTCTTGCCAGCTCCAGCCTAAACTCCACTCTTGTTGGTGACATGCTGCCCAACCTGTCCAGACTCCTATTTCTGGGGGGTCAAATTGAGATACCCAGACTGTTCAAACCTCTTTCCACTAGCAGAATCTGTTTAGCATTAGATGCAAAGAATAAGATCAAATGAAATATATTGATTCATCTCGTTTGCAGCCATCGGCGTTATCTACTTGTGATTTGTAATGTGCTGTGAAAATCTGCGGGTCATTTCTGAGTAAAGTCCCAAAGGCAAAGCGTTAAAAATATTAGATATTGTAGTTACTTTGAGTGAACATACATCAGGCTGGCTGTGAGTAGCTAGCATGCGAGTGGTGTAAATAACAGTCTTTTAATGGCACAGTAAACGCAGTTATTTATAAATGACGGGGAGGTTGTGAGACTTGAGAAAACGTTTCCAAACAAAAACAATATTTTTTGATAATGAAGTTTCGTGCTATGAACTTTCGTCCACATTTCCGCTGTACGGGCATTTGCGAAGACTGACAACTGTGCGAGCGAATAGAAAGCCTGGATTTGAAGCGTCGACCAATGGCAACGTGAGGGGAGGGTTGTTATCAAGTCGTAAACGGTTAGTAACAGGACAAGCAGGTAAGTAAGATTTTGTCTTGTTATTTTCTCTAAAATTAACAAACGCTCCGCTTGTCAGGAAAAAATACTCATTTGGTTAAACCTTCGGCTGTTTGACGTGAGCAGGCTGAATTTTTTTAGTACACTTTTATGCCAAACGTGCAAAATAAACGGTAGTCATTGAGAACTCACTGTGGGATCGGGAAGCAAAGAAGCTAACGAGCGTTAGCTTAGCCTGCTAGCGGCATCAGCCTCGCTAACGTTAGCCTCTGAACTAGCGTGTAGAGAAAGTACTCTTAATTCTATCACTTAAATCACTGGCAGCACATTCTTTACAGCATAATCAACAAAGAAGTCCCTTTCATAACTTACTTTTAAATTTCTAAGCTCGGTGTTGACGTTATTCAACGTTTAAAACTTTTTCATTATAAATTTTCAATGATAGGTTACGTTAGCCAGCTAGCGTTAGCATGCCAGCTGGACGTAAAAAAAACCCTGGAGACTCACAACTTTATTTACTGAGCGTGACTCTGTGCTGAATTGTTTAAGAAGGATTCAACTAACGTCTCACTATTCTATCTCTTTTTATCATTAGGTGTCATGCTATTTCCTCGTGTGATAACTGGAATTATGGCCCCTTGGATTATTGAATGGAGAATTGCAACAATGGAGATAAAGGTATTCCTAAATAATAATAATTATTATTTAGTTTTTATTTTTATTTTTCTGTGCTGCTTCTGGCTGCTCCTAGGGGCGATGCTCTCAACCGACCCTCACCTATGGTCAGTAGCTCTGAAAAAAGGATGATATGGTGGATACAAGTGGCCAAAATTAGTTGCCTTTTTTCGGGTTCACCCCTAGAGGAAAAACTGCTCTTTTGCCTGGGAAGGAGCTATTTCAACAGTGGAGTTAAAGGTATTCCTAAATGATAATAATAATAATTTAGGTTTTATTTTGTGTTTCTGGTTGAGCGTAAGAGTGATGTTCTCAACCAGTACTCACCTGTGGCCATGGGATAATATTCTGGATACTAAGTGAGTTGCCCCTAAAGGAACAGCAGCTCTTTTCCTTGGGACGGAGCCACATGAGATGCATAACCACTGGATACATCCCTGAGGAGGTATTTCAGACACTGGGGAGACCCAAAACATGCCGGATGGATTACATACCCCATGAAGTGTGGGAATGCCTCTGAATCCCCTAGGAGGAGCCCAAGGATGTGGCTTTGGGGCAGGAGGTTTAGGCAACTTTGCATAACCTGTTGCCACTGTGCCATGGAGTAATATGAGAAGATGGATGGACAGATGTTTTTACCAATTACCTGTTTGGAGGATGACTGCAGCACATTGGATAACTATCAGACGTCAGCTATATGATCCTAAACATTTGCTTTTATGTAGATATAAATTTTCAGGGCAGATGGATTGGCAGTTGCTCTCTCTCATTCACACATGCACATACACACATAGATAATTACTAATTTATTATGCATTTCCACTATAGTAAGCTGATAATGCACAGTGGTCTTGCAGGATCTGTAGGAAGTAAGTGACACGCATTCATTTGCATTACTTAACAGTAAAAGCGGTGTACATCACTGCAAGTTACATGCATTGGCTGATGAGACGTACTGAACCCATCTAAATGCTATTACTACTTACATAACCCTCTTCTGCTTAATACCAGGCTTAAATTAATAATGCATAACTTTATTATAAACATTTATGTGGTATTACTCATCAGAGGATGTAGCCCAGCATTGTAAACATCCATTGAGCAACAAGTCATTTCTGGGAATATCAAGATTTTCCCAGAAAATCTGTTTATTTAAAAGTCATATTAGATAAACTAAATAAGCATGATAAACCGTAGTCCCTAAAGCAAAAGTATAAATAGATGAGTTACTGTTGAAATTTAAACCTGAACCAAAATATAAAAAGAGATATTAGTACTGTAGACATTGTGAAATGATCTTTGTGGGGTGCAACACCAAAACAGTACTGTAACAATAACTTATCTAAAATTATATTTTAATTTAAAAGCAAAAGGAAAGTTAGACCCAATTATTTCTATTGCACAAGTACTTATATTGTACAACACCTTTACAATGTCAAATGCTTTAATTACTCTAAGTGCCAAAAATACTGATCAACTGAACAGAATAAAACATCAAAGAACTGAAGACGTTACAACTCTGGAGATGATACAACAGTGTCACATGTAGTACTGGTCAAAAAATGTATTGAATTCTTCACCTTAATTTGAAACTACATGTTTTTCAAGTTTAAGGGATTAATTCTCTTATCAGCCAATGCATACAAGCCACAATAGCTAAATGATAACACAAGACCTCACGCATACACAGATAAATGCCAAGTCCTATTTCTTGTAGTCAAGATTACATGTGATGGACACATTGTAATGCAATCAAATGCAATGCAATACAAAAGCCAAGGAACAATATTGCATTTTAAAGGTGGGTCAGAACCTCAGTAGCTCAAATTTGTAATGTGGGTATTTTACTATTTGATCTGGTACTACCCAATTTAAATCTAAAACAATATAATTTTTGACTATCTTTTAATATAAAATGTTTGTACAGATGCTTTTGTAGACATCTAACATATAACAACACCCAGCCTTATTTAAAGTTTGTATGTACAGTTTGGTTGAGACTGTCAGAAATCTACTCCTAAATCTCTTAAGGCTGCAGTTTGTGCTGTTGTAATAATACATTGTTAGTTATTATATTTTCTTAATCCATTACAACACAGAGATCTAGCTACAGCCTCAAATCACCAATCACAAACCTCTGACACACAAAAAAAACAACCTTTAAATGCTAATGTATTTAATTGCATTATATTGTTGTCTTTGCTTATGTCCACCTGTAGTTTCAGGGATGAGGTTATGTAACAGAGTCAGTTATACGGGACTCTGTTACACGTAGATGTGGTAGGTTTTGTTTTCCCCCGTGTTTCCAAACAGCATATGCTTTTGTATTATATTTAGATTATGGCTGCATTTAACAATCATGTGGGAAAGAGCTCCTTCAAGTGGCCACTTGCTGCACCTTCACAACAGTTGCTGTAGTGGTGGGCGATCTATTTCCTGTAAAAAAGTGACATGAGAGACAGGCAGTCTCAACTGGGCTCAGTTCTCCTAAAGGGGTGATCTCTCCTGTAACAACTAATAGAAATAGGAAACATAGTGAATCATAGTCGTTCTGCAGTGTTCACCAAATTAATTTAGGATCCCTCAAATACCACACAGAATGCAATTTAATGCACTTGTCATGGTCATGCCATTCAAAAAATTAAGGAAAACCAGTAGAGACAATAGGACCTCCAGTTGTTTATTTTAAGAACATTAATTTATTGACTTTTATATTACATTTTGCCAAAATATATAATAACCTTTAATATAATAAATCACATAACATTACCTGCATCCAGATAAGAAACAGAAAATTGATGGGTGGATAAATCTATTTGAAAAAAAAGTTCTAAAGTTGACATTTGAGTTGTGGAGCCTCCAAGCTCTGGTGGCTAGCACTAAAAGCACTGTTTGACAGACAGCCCACAACATACAAACACAATTATAACTAATGTTACTGTTGATAGCAGGCAAGAAAATATTTAAGACCTGTGTGAATTAAGACTTTTTTTTTAATATACCTTCTAAGGCTGAACTGAATTCAGTGTTTTGAAAAAACCTTTCAAGACAAGCACATACCTGGATTTAGAGGAGCTTATCAGGAAATTAAATAGTAACAATTTTGAATAGAAATATTAATATTAACTCTTATTTCTCCTTTTTATATGACTCAGTTCAGTAAACTCCGCATGTTTGTGTTTTTGACTGTTGGTCAGACAACAAACACATGTTCACTCAGGCTTCGGGGAATAATGTACTATTTAATAATACTACCTTTAACAAGGTTTCCTGTGTGTTAGTTACCTGACACAGAAGAAAATAAAATATAATATAAATCAGTATAGTTGAGTTATTAAAACTACATTTTGACACAACTGCCCCCTACAAATTAGGTGTAAATTCCTAACAAATTTGTTAACAAATAATATAAATATAGCTGTCTGATTGGAGTTCCAGTCATCATTATATCAATAGGAATTATTGTTATATTCTGCTGGAAATAAGATGAAACTTAATTGATCCCCACAGGGGAAATTCACTTGTTACAGCAGCTCAGAAGTAGAAGAAAATTAGTCACTGACTGATAAATAATGTGATATAACAAATATTTTTACTTAATTTAGTCCCTACTGGTTATCTATTATATTTACATACTTTGGATGGTATAAGGGAGAAATAAGTATTAGATTACATTCTGCCTGGTGCTAAAAAGGCCTTTAAAAGTCATAAATTTAACCTGCAGAATCCCTTTAAACAGCAGCAGCAGTGTTTCCAGTTGAACTACCAGCAGTACCTTTATAAAAGTCTGTTCCTAACAAGTGCAGAATTGAGATCGCCTTGTGTTTTGGAAGACAATGCCCTCCTGTGGTATCTTCTTTTGAGCTTTTTGCCGTTTCTTATCTGCCCTTTACTCTAGTGGTGAGTATGAGAAATGTCTCCCGCCTACCAGCAAGCAACACACACGCACACACACACACACACACGCATATACACACACACACATACACACACACAGAGCACTTCTATGTTTGTCAGACTCAAATCCGAGGGAGCGGAGCTAGCCGCCATTTTCTAAGCGTCTCTCCCTAAAACGAGAGAAAAAGCCCCGCGACAAACTGCCATCTGGATTACCTTTTGCTTACTGAGAATCGGAATTTTTGGTAAAGGATTGCCGTGAAATCGCCTACATTTGAAGTAATTTGGAGTAGAAAGGACTGTTTCACGGCCTTGCCTTATATTCGCTGTAGCGGCGAGGCGAGCTAGCTGGCGAGCAAGGTGTAGATCGTTGATTCGCCCATTGCCTGAATCCGGAACGAACCCGAGCGGCTCTGTCAACCGGGCCCCTTTCGGCAATCTGGCAGCATTTTTGGATTAATTAATGGCAGAGTGATCGAATCGAGCCGCGTTTTTGTGTTAGCACCCTTGTTTTTTTCCACCAAAACTGCAGGGGATTGTTGCCGAAATTCCCTCGGATAGTGCAACCTCGTCACGTGGTAGGTTCCTCCTTTTTCTTTGTTAGCGAGCTAGCTAGACTGGCAAGGTCTACTCCCAACTTCTCCGCTTTAGACATATCTGCATTAACGCTATGTACTATTTCCATTAACTACCAGCTTGTATGCTCAAGTAAATAGATTTACATTTGTTTACAACAACAGACTGCCTCTATTTATTTCCGTAGTCTAATTGCAATGCACACCATGTCTCCACTTTGCATTAGGTCTTAAAGCGTTGTTTAAAATAAGTTGTGATCCATAACCAGTGAAGGTGTCATGTCATTGTGGCCAAAATATTAACGTTTAAGATATTACAGAGCCGGGGCTTAACTCTCACGGTAGTGCATGTGTTTCCATGGCTTTTAGCGTACAATATATATTACTCTGGGCGTTATTGACTTAAAACTATCACTGAGGAAGGTGAGCGTATGTTACGTAGCAAGTGACTAAAATGTTTACTTGCCTAACGAGATTTGCGTAAAGCCGAAAGGCGACTTTCCGCAGGAACGAAAACAGAAATCGTTAAGTCGCTATATTGAAACGAAAGCTACAAAATGAGACATAATGTGAGGAGGGTAGGTAGCGTTTCACTGCAGTTGGCTTATGAGACCCGCACGCTAGCTTGCGAGCAGGTTGTGTTTCTTGCATCAGCAGCTTTCCTCAGCTAACGTTAGCCAGAAGCGAAGCGCATTAATTTGCACGCAGTGTACAAAGTGACCGGGTTTATCCAGATATTTATCTTTCGGTTCTTGGGAGTTTAGTACATGTCGTGATCGGTTTGCTGTTTTTTTTTCTGGTACGGCTCAATGCTACAAACACTCATCTTGTCTGTCTTTCTGCTGAAGCTGTTGAGATTTCAAGATTATGAAATAACGTAATTACACTTGAACGCACCAAGAGCAGAAGCGCCAGTTTGTAATATTTACAAATGTTTTTGTAAACATCAGGAAGACATTTTGGTGATTACGTTATGGTTGGCTAACGTTTGATGTGGACATTTTTGACGCATCTCTATTCAGGCAGTTTACAGGTATTCTGTTATTATAATGCATGTGAATCATAGTTATGCAATTACTAACGTTAGTTAATGAATTTCCTCCCCTATAGCATGAACACGCTCGGTGTGTTTGGAGCGGAATGGGCGGCTTTAGGTAGATGAATTGCATTGCATAATCTGCTTCGGAAATACCAACATGGCGTAGTGCGCGCTGACTAGAAACTGCGGTGAAATACTGAGCCCCCATTCATCTGACCCTGCAGACGATACGTGGAGATGCAGCTCGCTTTTATCTCGTGTTTTTTGAAGGGAGGCTTTTTTAAAAAGAAAAAAGTTAAATGTGGATATACTTACAATCGGTGTGAATGGCAGGAAACAACACTCTTATCTTAATCACGTCATTATCATTCTCCTTACATATTTAATTTGATTATTTTCCCTGCAATATTATTTGGGAAATTGGGAAGGTCTAATAGGTTCAGCTGAAATTGACACAGGAACCTTGTCAGTATGACATCATGTGCTTTGGACTAATGCTGGGGCCTAAATCCACCTACTTACACTGCCTGTGTGGAACCCTGCTGCACACTGATTTACCAGGGCACATGTAGGGCAGTGGGGTTTGGACAATTTGCATCGGCTTTTCCTGTTTCTTGCCTCATCAGAAATTAATTCCAGTGCTTATTCTTTAAAGAGGAGCCTTGTAAGTAAATGACAATGAAGGCTTGTTCACACATGCATTGGTGTTGTGGGAATTATTTATTGGCCTGGGATTCCGCTCAGATGTCTGTTGTTATCCTATGTATATTGTCAGTGTCCCATTCCCCAAGGTCAGGGCATATCAGTAATTTTTTTTATATTTATTTAAATGTAGCAAAAGAGCTCCTCTGTATAAAAATACATTATTGTTATTACAATTAGTTAGATTACATTTTCTGAAATGTTGCAAAAGCTAAGGAAATGGTCAGAAATAAATGAGCACATTCAATCATAAGAGATGTTCCTTTCATTCACCTGGAGTGTTTTTCCCAGTTGCTTTGTAGGATCATTTTTAGCAACACTCGCAGCCAGCAGGTCAGCAAAATGTCAATGAGTCACCCGTTCATTTGATTAGGCCTTTAACTAGATTAGTTGTAGACATTCACTTGGTTTGTGTTCGAGTCAGTATGTTGGACTTGTTATTAAGCAGTGGTATTAGTGCATTTGTACTGATTATATTTGGTGCCAAATGTTTGAGGAATGGTACTTTCTTTTTAGGTGGTGGTTAGTAGTTTTCCACTGACTCCAAAGGCTCACAGAACCTGTAGTGCAAGTAGTTCAGTTGTATCCTTATTGTATGTAGGTAGAGCATACCTTCATGTTACTTAACACTTAAGAAATACTATTTAATATGGAAAATTATGTCAAAACATTTTTGTATTTTACTGATATTAAAGCATGTTTTTGAGTTCTTTGAACTGTTGTATTTTTTATACATTTCCCCAAAACATAATGTTCTGATTAATCATGAGCGCACTAATGTCAGGCAAACTTTTGCAGAGCTACTGGTTTCAGTGTTAAAAGAGTATTTAAACATTATTTTGGTCGTGTTTGTGTATGTTTGTTTACACTGTGTGGTTTTAGGTCCATAGCTGTACAAGGTTGTTAATGTTACCTGTGAATTGTTGATAGGAAAATATCTCCACCCAACACCCTCCTACATCAACAAAGATCAGAATTTGATTAGGTAAAATTTTAATGTGCTTAATTTCATTAGACTAGTGTGTTTAACTCTATTTCTTATCTCCCCTCTCTTTGTGTCTTTATTCTTTGTTCTATCCAGGCTGTCCTCAGGTGGGGCAGTAAGCGGGTGGTGTGGAGCAGGCCGCGGTGCCCGTCCCTCTGCACTGCATGGCTGCGATGGCGCCCGCTCTCACCGACGCCCCAGCCGAAGCTCACCACATCCGCTTCAAACTGGCTGCCCCATCCTCAAGTCTCTCACCGGCCAGTGCAGAGAACAACGGTAACGCCAGCAACATCCTCATCCATAGCAGCGGCTCCGCTAAGTGCAAGGCCGCCTCTGAAGAGTGCCCTCTTGACTTTTGTGGCGGCGACCAGGAACAGCAGCAACAGCAGCCCCAAGCCGACTCTGTGGCCCAGGCCTCGGCCCTGGGCAAGCTCCAGCCACTGGTGGCTTCTTACCTATGCTCTGATGTGACACCTGTCCCTTCAACTAAGGAGTCAATCAAGCTGCAAGGAGTCCTCATCAAACAGTCTGTGTTGAAAAGCCACAGAATCCTGCCCAGTTCCCTGCTCAACGGCGGAGGAGACTTCCTGTTGAGGAAGAGGCAGGCGATTGAACTCTCTGGCGGCCAGCTCAAAAGCCTCATGAGTGGCAGCACCAACGGAGGTGGCCAGCCCATGGCACCTGTCAATGGCCTGGCCAAAAAGCTGGCCACTATGTCTGGCTCTGGCTGTGTAGTGGCAGTGAATGGTGACAAGCCCTCTGCCACCACAGACTCTCAGGCGCAGAACCTGCCCTTGGACTCTGAGACCTTGACAGCTACCTTATCAGGGCATATCCCGGTGAAAGGAACCCTTAAACAGAAGCATTCCTCTGGGGTTTCTCAAAATACTGATGGAAAAAACCTTGAACCGCCAGTGCTTCAGTCTGCTGCACTTTCCCCCTTTACCCATGACAGCCCCAACCCCAATGAACAAGTAAATTTAGAGGAGGCTGATTCACACACGCCTACCAGTCAGCCACAGGGCTCTGATAGGGAGAAACCAGGTAGCAGCCAGCAGGGCTCTCCACCATGCACACCTGCACCACAGCCTCCTCTACCCTGTAGTTCTTCCTCGGACAGCCTTGATGCTCATGTTAGGGAGCGCACCCTTCTCAACAGCAGCCGCCAAGCTGAGATCGAAAGCCGGCTAAGGCGCCTGCGCAAACGTCTTCAGGTGGTACAGGCCAAACAGGTGGAGCGGCACATTCAACAGCAGCTGGGTGGGTTCTTGGACTCCGCTCTCAACCGGCTACTGTCTGGTAACCGCAAATCGGAGACAGCAACCCCCACAGCTACATGGAGGACTGGCCGCCACTCTTCCTCAAACAACAGAGATGGCCTCGGTCGCTTCCTGAAAAGTGGCTCAATGCCCTTGGAACTGGAGAGGCTGTATCTGAGCGGATCAGCCAACCTTCATTCAGCAGAAAGCGCCTTTGACTCAGACGTAACAGAAAGTAGCTCTGGAGGGGACTCTGACCTGGAGGAGGAGGAGCTGGCCAGAGTGGACATTGAGCAGCGACATGTCAAAATGTAAGTAAAAATGTCCCCACTCACTGACACATCAGGCTTATTTAGAGCTGTACATATCTGCAGCACTGCACAATAATTCACTGTTAAAGCTGAAGTTGAATATTGAAAGCAGTATTTTTATGAAATGATTCATTAATAGTTGACTACATAGTTCTGTTACACTTGCCTCATACTCGAGTATCTCACATTACTCTTTTCAACTGCCCTGTGAAAGTCCCTGTATCTCTGGGCCCTGCAATATGCTGCTCAGACCTAGCAGGTGGTGATGACAATTATAACTGCCTGGTCTGCCTTAGTAGTGGTTGGGTCAAACTCCAGGGAGGGGTAGAGATACCATTTGCCCAGAGAGCGAGTATAGTTGTGTGGGCGCTATCATCCTGTGGAGAATGCTCAGGCTCGAACGGACTGAAAGTAAAAAGCTCTCTCGTCACACAGTGCTTCCTCCTGAGAGGGCCAAGGCTGAAACTGAACGTTCTGTTTATCTGCAGAGCGAACAAGTGAGCGCCCACGGAGCCAGTGAATGTTTTGATTTAAACTGAAACCAAGAGGTATCATAGAGTTGGGGGTGATGGTGATTTTGCAGAAGGTGTGAGTTTTTATGTTTTTTTTACACACTGCCTGTTGTGATGTCAGGTTGATCTCAGCAGGAGCCTGCAAATTTATTCCATGGGAAGTTCACATCAGAGTACACATTTCTGTGTCATTAGTGTTTGGAAAGAGGCAAAAAAAATACAGCAGGTGGGTCAGCAGCGTTAATGGACTAACTGACCTGTGTAGGATTGGGTAGATTATTAACGAAGTAGCTAAGAACACTGATTTTCTTATCCTGTACTGTGCTGACTTTAGACCTTTGACCTAAATATCTTCATAACTGGAACAACAGGAAGTGTATGTGTGTGTCTCTTTGTGTTGCAAGCTTGATTCAAAAGTAGCAAAAAATGCTTGTAATGTAATATATTAATACTTTATCTTCTCCGTTTAAGGTCAAAGGAGGCATTAGGGCACTTAAAGCACGTCATTTTCAAGGAGAAGGGACAGAGTTACATTTATGTGGTCTGAGTGAGTAGGAAGAGTGAGAGAGATTGATAAGTGATAATGAGTAGTTTATGTAAACACCGGTTTCAGACAAAGAATTCTTTTGGGTTGGTAAATTCCCACTGTGCCTATTACATCAGATCTTTAGCTCTTAAAACCAAACTCTACAATTTTGTTCTGTTAAACTATGTTAAACTATAAATATGTTAAACTAGGAAATGACAATTAAAAAAAGTTGAGTGCTTTTGTATTCAGATAATGACCGTCCATAATATAACGTGAAGAAGTAAATATGTAGAAAGTGAGGGTGAAAGCTGTAATCAGGAAGTTTGTTAGAAAGGGAATTTGATCATGGAAGAGAAAAGTAGGCCTGAAATTTCCTTTTTTTCTAATTCAATTTCATGTACATTTTACTTGATTCTTGAGTCATAAATTTACACATGGGAGTAATTAAGTCCTATACTAGCATTTCTCTTATTTACTATAAGGAAGACTTTATGTTTGGGATGTACAGAAGTAATCACAAGTTGATTTAACATTTGCATTCACATCAATCAATCTTTTTCAACAATTTTTTTATTATGGAATCAGTTGATCAATTATTTGTTAGGTTGTTATTTGTTAAGTGATCAATCTCACTAATTATTTATTGTTACGAGAGTGAAAAAGAGACATATCTTGAGGGTTTATGAAAACAAAAACATTTTAAAGTTGTAGGTGTTTTTAGCTATTAGTAAATATACTTTCAATACAATAGAATATATATAGTGATGTGTATTTGTCTGTACTAGTGAATTAGATTTGTCAGAAGGTCAGTTACATAAGGGTCATGATGACAAAAATTGGAAATGGCATCATTTTGAATAATATTTTCTAATTAAATTAGGAATTTCAAGTATAATATGATGGTGATGATAAAGATAAATTGATATTTTTGTACATCCATATACTGTCATTCTGAATTTGGCTGGGATCAGGAGTATTTATTGTGTGCATTTTTGTGAATGAATACCAGATGATAACATCTCATAAATGAGGTTAAAGGCTGCATTAATGAAAGACCATCAAGGTGTTCATGAGAGGGGTACTGATAGATAGTTCAGCATAAGATTTGACCCTTTTTCATAGCACAGAATATCTGTCATATATTATCAAGATGTGCATTTTTTACATACCCAACGTAATTCTTTCCATTCTCTCATTATGTTCATGCTCTAATTAATAGATAAATGGCTCTGGTTGGTTGCAGATGCTAAGTGGACCAATCATATTTCTTGCAGTCTCTAAACAGCTGATGTAGTACAACTTACTTCGTGTAGTTACATTCTTGAGGAAGCGCCTGCAAGAGACTGAGATTATTCAGATTATACGGTATGGGCATGGCAGCTAAGTCTGTACAATGGTAACATGATTCCTTCCTCACTCATTACAGTCACTGCTGGGTTTTTTTTTTTTAATCTTGAACAATCACTCTCTAACATTTTTAAACAACCAAGCAAAGTTCTTGGTAGCAAACAAATTTTTCCTCATTTGCTTCAATCTGAGCTGCAGTTAATCTTTGTTATAGAAAACATGACACATCTTGTTCCTGCTTTACCATGAAAACCTTCCATTGGCCAACCATTGTAAACGTTTTTTTTTCTTTTCAGTGAAGCAACTCCAGCTTCTTGCAACTGTCACTGTTGTTAACAACTACAAACTTATCAGCATGTAAAAATAAGATTCCATAAATGTAATGACAGTTTTTATTGCTTTTTTGTCAGTGGATCAGTACTATGTCGTAATGATGTGTGTTCATTGACTACAGCTTTGCTATCATGTTCATTAACTATCTCCCTTGTTTCTTCTTTCATCTCTTGAAAGTAAAAGTCAGCCAGACCAGTTGTACTACAGTTAGGGATGGGAACCGATAAGATTTTATTGATACCAATGCCATTATCGATTGTGCTTATCGATCCGATTCTTTATCGATTCCTTTATCAATTCTGTGGATTTTGTGTGTGGGGAAAAATAGTAGGCCTTTACAGGTTTTCAGTGTCAACAACACAAATTTTTATTATGAGTCTCTGAACACTGAACAAGATAGATAACTGCTCTGTAGTTGTTCAATCCCTCGAGGAGGGGGTGCTGTCTGCCTCTTTAGGTCTGCCTTGTATTCATTTACAACAACAACAAAAAAATGCTCTCGGACGTGAGCCGGCTCCCATCGTTCACATAAAAGAGCTGTCTCATTCGCGACCAACACATCACTAATACGTAACTTCACTGCTCTGCTGAGACTGAGAAGCACTCGTTGACCGGCGGCGTAGAGCATCAAACACACTCCTGATATTTAATGCTGTGCTGCGTTTACAAATGTTTCAGATTGTTGCTGGTGTTTCCACCATTGCTTGAAATCTTAGTGCCACAGACATTGCACGTTGCGCCGTTGGCGTCATTTTGTGTGAAATTAAGCCACACTTCGTCAACTCCTCGACTGCCTTTCGCGAAAGTGTGCGTCATTGTTTTGAAAGGCACGCGGATCTAAGTGGAAGGCATTTAAAAGGGAATCGTTAAGCATAAAGGCAAATGATGTCGATGGATCGAACCAGTTGGAACTGCTTCTCAACTAGAAGTGGTTCTTGATTCCCGTCCCTAACTACAGTAGGGATGTACCACAGTATGTATGGTTAAATGAAATGCAGATGTAGTTAATAATTGTAATGCAGTAGGTGATTTTGGCCTCTGTTTGTGTATATAGCTTCCCTAAATGTTCTTCAGTTATAACACCACACAAAAGAGTAATGTGTGTAGTTGTCAAGGGAAAAATCACTGATTAATTAGTTACTGCTTTAGATAACAGCCCACTGAAGCAAATATGGAGATGTTGCCTTCCCTGCAGAAGTTGTGAAAAAAACAAATGTTATTTTTCACTCATAAAAATAACCCAGACCTGAGAGCACTTCACAGCTAGTTCAGTCATGTTTTATAAGGCCCTCTATTTCTTACTACACAATACAGCAAAATTATGTAATTTGAGCATAACAAAACAGGCTCCGAGAGCCAAGTTAATTTGCTCAGATGTTCCATATATGATAGTTTTTGTGTTGCTGTCAGAAAAGCATCCATCATTTCATAGTTTTGCGTGTGTTTGCCAAGTGGTTGTACATGTAAGCGTAGTAATTATATGTACGCTGAGTGAAGGCTGCCTTTAGAAATTTAAAACTGTCCATCTGTAATGCCTTCATAAGCAGCCGTGTGATGCACATTGTATAGTCAGCACAGCATCCCACAGCAAGTTGAAAACTGGTTCTCAGCTCCCAACCCTGCAGAGGAGAAACCTTAGCTCATTGTGAACATGTTAATCTTCCAGGAAGTAGGGTGTATGTGTGTGTATGTATAACCATAATGTCACAACTGACATTTTGTCTCAGTTACCAATTAATGGCTTACAGCACTACACCAGTCAACACTACAGACAATGTAACGTCTTCTTCAAGCAGCAGCACCTCAATTATTTAACGTCAGCTGAGTTGACAGCAGTGTGGAAAATAACCTATTTGGGCTGTTTGTTTGGATGCAGTGCATTGCTTACAACTAATCCTGTCATCCCTGTCTATACTGTAGACGTGGTTTCCCGTATCTTAGAGGATTGGGGGCCAGCCAACATCTGTTGCTTTGCTTATGCTGCAGGGCCTTTCTGCTCTAGCCAGTTTGTCTGTCTGTGAATGTGACGTCCACAATGGCCTCTACCCAGGGTGTGGGTGCTGCTAGCTCCAGAAATGAATGTTAATACCAATCTTGTTTTTATACTAGCTGCAAAAGGACTTAGACAGCAGATGCATGAGAACTACATATTCACAGGAAGTCTGTTATTTAGGCATGTTACATGGAGCACGGGTTGTTCTGTGTTGAGAAAAGAGTGGGCACAGCTTCTTGTTTCTGAGGCAACAATAATGCTCATCAGGAAATCTCAGATCTTATGTAATGGCTCATGGACAGAACAATGAAAATGTCTGAAATTTAGTTGTCTGACCGGCACTGAAAGGCACCTAGGTTTGCAGGAGTGTTGTCTGCAAGATGATAAAGCTACAGATAGTACACGAGTACATGTTGCTTGTGTGATCTTTATGCAATAGGACAGTTAAAATGCCTGTCTGCCTGCTGCTCGTGAATTAGGGTAACTAGGTTGGCTGAGACTACAGCGTGCCTTTCATGCTTATGGCTCAGCATTACTCTGCAGTCTGAGTAGCTTAGCTGTGTTTTCTCCCTCTTTTCATTGCTCTGTGTGTGTGTGTGTGTGTGTGTGTACGTATATATATGTGAGTGCCTGTATAGGTTTTTAGTCCTGTTTGACACATCTGGATGTGTTTAGCTCAGCCCAAGTTCCTCAACACGAACCCACAGGCGTTACATAACCCCCCTCTTTTATGTAATGACTGCTGCAGCTCTCTGGCTGAATTTGCCCTCTCTAGTTTTTCCTGCCCCACACCCTGTCGGCCTGCCTCGTTCACAATCCTGGCTCCCAAGCAGTTTCTTCCTGTAAAAAGATGAGTTTAACCAGCTGTCCTGTGAAACTCCAGCCTGCCATCATGGCATAGCAGAATAAACCTGAAATATAAGGCTGTTTTCAAGCTCTGAAATGTTTCATTGTTGGGATAATTTTCAGCTCTTTAAATGTGTTTGAAAATCCTTGACTCTGGAGGAAAAAAAATGACAGCTGCTGCTTTGATTTCCCTTGTTCTTGTTACTGAGCATGAATGATGACTGACTGGTTTTTGAAGCATAATTGGAAAGTGTTTTTTTATTTCATTTCATATGGAAAAGCAGGCCTTTTGTATTGTGTTACCTTTCGTCATAGCATGTTCCTCTGGCAGGTTTTTGTACAAGAAGCTGAACATGTGTAAAACATGGGGACAATAGAAATTAATGTTGCTATCTAATGCATAAAAACAAAGATAGCTGACATGGGCTTAGTTGGGACTGCTCTGATCCAGTGCGTTTTCCCACAGTTGGAGCTGAGTGTCTGTTATTAGCCCTAATGCCATAGTTACATTTACACCCTTAACCTGAATTAAGCCTAAATGTTAATCCAGTTTAGACTTGTTTAACAGCCTAATATTTCTGCATTTAGAAGATGTAGCCTGGATCACAGCTTTGCTTTAATGGCCTCATATGATCCTGTTCTGCAGAGTAAGCTTGGAGGGTGCAGAGTTGAACCATTGTGGCAGGAAGGTTTTGAGAGCTAGCGTGCCAGGTCCACTGTCCTCTCTCCACTGCCAACCTGAGCAAACTATGGACATTGAAATCCTGTTTTCAATCAGCAGCAGCACTTAAGAGTTGGGGCACATCTGCAAAACCTTGCAGAAACAAGGAGCTCAATCTAAGTGAGGGAAAAGGGGGACAGATGAAAGCTGGACTTGGAACTAGAATTCAAACTGCTGCTGTATTTTTGTGCATAAAAGTGTCAGAGAAAACAGCTGAGCACAGGTGATCACATCCAGAGGTGAGCGTGTGACGGAAATGAGGTGGATGGCTGCATATTCTGTGCTATTTAGAGGCAGCTCTATTCAGTCTGCCTTATGTATTCATTGATATTTTTGTGCTCTATGCTGTTTTGCCCTTAATTCATTTTTAACTCAGAATTTTCTGACATGATTTTTTTTTACAATTTGTGATAGATTTTTTGTTTAATTTTTAAGGATTAAGGTTTATATGATTGTTAAATCATCAGAAACAGAAAAATAAAAAAATTATATCGTACAGTTTTGGAAGATTTTGAATTATGCTGCTTACTTTCGGAGGCTTGCCTGCTCCTATTCAATAAGTGTCGAAGTTGTATATTCTGATAAAACTGTTACTTATAAAACACATCAGTAAGCACATAATGGTGCAGTCAGGTTCAGCTTTATGAAACATTTCCCTGTAGTGGAGTGTGGGATAAAGGATACATCAGAACACTTGTGTGTGGGACTTGTTTGTTAACATGTGCTCACAGTGCTGAGTGAATGATGAACAAAAAATGGCAGAGCAGATTAATTTCTTGAGCATTAAATATTGTGAAGTGTAGTGCATAATTACACAGCTTCTTACAAGCGTCAAACAAATAGAAAATTAATCTCCTTCCACCGGCCAATTGTGTGTCCATATGGTAACGACTGCACCCCCCCTCCAGTATTAACAAACACACTCTAGGGAGTAGAGGAGGGCAGAACCAAAGATGATGAAATTGTTGTTAAAAATACACTTGGTTTTGTTGATATAAATATGATTTTTGCAGCACAATATGAAATGCAGTGACTGAACAGCAGCTCAACTGTCAGGGGCTGTGAAAGCATTCATAAGAACATAGGTACTCTAATGTGAAGGAACATCACAAGCGTCTGTTCAAGGTAAATTTCCAGCGGTAGGCAGACATCAGGTGTTTATATGCAGGCTATGCTCAGTGGTCAGCTCTCACCTTGAGGGCGCCTGTTGGTCATGTTGGTTTTGGAGGGGTCAGTATGGTATAGGGGTGCCGAGTAGCGTACAACATATGCGCTGCATCCAGAGAAGCACCACAATGGAGAATGTGCTGACAGCCAGAAAACGGCGGCTGTAGTGATTGCCGCTGGTGCTTTGTGTGTGGGAGTAGAGGGGGAGGAAAATATGTCCTGGTTACGGGGGGGAATGGAGATCCTAGTGTGGGTGGGTGGGGGGGGTGGGGGGGTCCTCAATACAGCTAACTGACCCCTCCTCCTCATACTCCTCTGTTACTCTGACGATTAAGATCATTGGACTCATAAAGGCCTATGTGTATTTGTATTTTACTAAATGGCAGTTTTAGCATCCCTGTTAGTGTAATCTTCACTAGTGGAACCACAGAACTGTTGAGTTTATTCATTTAATTCACCTGACATGTCAAGTCTGAATCAGTCCTTAATAATATAACACAAGGACACAACACAAGGAGTTGGGATCCACTGTGCTATTTTCTTCCCACCCTGTCTTGATCAGAGCTCAGCATCCCCGTCGTGTGACCTTTATGAACAGCCTTTCTTGTCTTTGTAAGAAGGCCAACGCTGAGATGTTTGCTCCTGCTTCAGTGTTTTGACAATCTCTGCAGCCTGCACCCGGTCTTCCCTGTCGTACAGTGTATGAATCTCCTTGAAATAATTTTCCACTTCACCCTCAGGGACATTCCACCTGGCCTATCCACCCTTTTGGTCGATCAGTTGTCCACCCACCACTTGGTGAATCATGGCGCACGGACGGCGTAATTTGTGCAGCGGATGGTGGGACACACTTTGAGCCACCAGTGTTGCTTTGAGATGAATCTCAACAGGGACTCAGGGATGCAAATGAATTGCCAGTGCATTGATCTGATGCACCAGCCATGGGCGTGTTCAGGAGTGTTGCAGTGTTTGTGAACATTCACCAACTAGTGTGTTAAGAACAGTATGTTTGTTTATGTGAGCACAACAGGCCTGAGTTTGTAGATCAGCAATAGGAAATGTTATTAGCCGAAAACACTGCAGCTGTATTTGCAGCAATGTCCTTGATCCTGTTTTGCAGTGAACGAGCCATAGATGGATAAATGTTGGAAGGAATCATGCCATCTTTCATTGCACTGATTGGTGGCTGATGTCTGCGTCAAAGCAACAATAACTCCGTCCATTCAGCTCCACAATAAGACAGGATTCCTGGTTGGATTATTGGTTATCTGAGTGTCTGCTGCACTGTTCCCTGACCCAGCCCCACCCCCTCCACCACCCTGTGGCCTGTAGATTGCTTTTAAAGGCCGTCTGTTCCTCTCCAGGCTGCCAGAGCTTCCCAGTCCTTGTTGTCCCTCCTCCCGTCTTCCTTCCCTTCCCATCTCTTCTCCCCCCTCTCACCGCCAGTCTTTCTCCACTTCCTCCATCCTGGTGGAGCTCTGAAAACTGAAAACAGGGGCGGGTGTGGGGAGGAGAAAGCTCAGAGGAGTGTAAGGTCTATCTTTGTCTGCCATCTGAGTCATTATTTTCATTGTTCAGCCACGGTCACTGCGGCCTGTATTTTGATGAAACGGCGCCCTCTGTGGTTGCTGCTACACAGTGCAGGAGCAGACATTTTCCTCTCATGTCTGCCTTTGAAATGCCCATTCTGTGTGTCATACTGGTAAAATGGAGTACTCTGCTCTCAGTTGGTATTCATTCTTTGACATGGGATAAAGCTGTGAAATGAAAACCCCCTTTTTTACATTTGTACCACACTTAATGATGCGTGTCTGATCATATTGTTTTTTGATTAGAAAGCTTTTATGTGCTGCCTGCAGTTGCCATTGCTGGGAGCTTTGTATAATGCTGATTCACTGACCTCTGCAGTCTGGCAGAGGAAATGCTCAAAGGCTCACTAGATTATATTCTCGAAATGATAAATTTCAGTTTATCAATTTATTATTTCAGGGTGTTTCAGTGTGATTTCAAGGTATTATATTTGATGGGATGATTCATGAAAGACCAGACATTCACCATATTACACTGCTTGTAACTAATAATAATTGTATTTGGGAAAATAATTTGATAGGGTGAGCCCTGCAGCCTCTATGATTATTTTAATTATTGATCAATCTGCTGGTTAGTTATGCAATTTATCCTGAACCCGTCTATAAATCCATCTATAAAATGTCAGAAAAGAGTGAAGAGTCCGGTGACATCTTTAAATGTCTTGTTTTATCCAACCAACAGCCAAAAAGCAAACGATATTCGGTTAACTGTGAAATAAAATAGAGAAAATCAGAACATCTTCATATTTCAGAGAGATATTCTTTTTTTTTGTTGCAAGTTTTCTTCAAAAATAGCTTGATTTAATCATTTGATTATATTTTTAATCAACTGATAGTTGCAGCTCTATTATAACATGTAAATCATCAGGCATTTTGTTGCACCTTTTCACCCATGGTCTCATACCCACACCCTCTCTGACCCTCAGATGGAAGCGGGCGGAGAGTCGCTACACAGTGGAGAGAGCTGCAATCATCAGCCACTGGAACTGGCTCCAGGCACACATCTCGGACTTGGAGTACCGCATCAGACAGCAGACCGACATCTACAGACAGATCCGCGCCAGCAAGGTCAGTTGTTATATTTGAGTTTTGTCAGATATGTGTGTGTGAGGATCTGTTAGTGTGAACACTGGAATATAATGTGTGGACTTCAGAGAACTATGCTATAAAAGTTTCCATGGAGTCTGCATGATGAAGAAGCTGCTGTGATGTTCTGGTTCACTTCAGGCTGTCTGTGTGACAAACTGTCTCCGCACTCATGTAATGTAACTGGTGCTCCCTCTGCTTTTGGGGGTGAAGAATGACACTCAGGTCTTGGTTCCACAGGGCTTAGTAGAGTTGGGAGGGGTTGCCCCCAGTGCGGTGCCTGCAGGTGGGACAGAGGTGAAAGCAGAGCCTGTCAGTACTCAGGTAAGCAGAGTGGAGGCTAACAGAGGGGTGTGTTTTCCTGTGTAGCTCGCCATATTTTGTCTGTTGGAGCTTACAATATAAACCAAATTATTGTCTAGTGTCTCAAACGTTGTGTCTTAATGAGTATACAGGAGTTTTTTGTTTTTATTAAGGAAAAAGCGAGTTTGCTTGCTTGTGGTACATTGTGGTTATGTTTAAAAAATTATACAGCCGCTGGGGGAAAGAAGCACTTGTTCAAAGATCTTGCAGTAAATTAGCCTAAAAACTTGCTGCAGTTGTAATTTAGGTTATATTACATGCAATGAAGACAAAAACAGCACGCATTAAATCTATAAGCTTCAAATATTCTCATAAAAAAACAGCTATATGCTATTTGAATAACATTTCTGTGTAAAAATATTAATGCTTACAAAAAAAAACAAATTTTTAGTTTGTAAATATGCAAAGTTCAATGTAAATATTTGATTAAACCAACCTTAATTCTGCGTTTTAATTGTCTGAGTACTGGATGTTATATTACTGACTGTCCTGTTCACTTACAACTTTATTCATCGTTACCTAATCATTAGAAAAACATTGAACTTGTTTGTTCTTGTAAATCAAAGCATCTGGTGGAAGTGAAATGTTAAATGTTCACAGGAAATGATTTCTTTTTATCTGTCCCTCAGGTCTGAGTGAATCAGACAAAAGAGCTTTTGCGCAATAAGCTCCTTCAACAATAATATCCAAATAATTTCCACATAATTTATAACAGGATGAGCCTGTCTCTCTGGATTTGTTTAAATTGTTTATACAAATGTTTGTGAAGCCAGTACAACTCCAGGTGTGACCTCTAATCTTGGTGGATTACTGCATGTTGATTAGTCACATAGTCAGTTTTCACTTTTATATTGTTAAATTATAGGATTTTGTGTCTTTGCTGAGGAATATTTCTTTTTAAAACAAAAATAATCTGCTCTCTCCCTGAATAAATATTATAGAGAAACTTGTGGAATAAGAGAAATTAGACCTCAAATTGTGAGGCTAAGTTTTAGGATGAATTTAACTTTGATTGTTACCATGAAATTGTGCTCATTAGTGTAAAAAAGCTTGTGAAGTAGCAGCTCCCAGCTATGCATGGCGATGACGGTGCAGAACAGGTTTCTAAGCCTTGGGATTGCCCAGCTCCTTTCACAAATCTGGACTGAATAATTCAAGGCCACAGCACCGGGATGATTCAGTTTGTCTGTTATGTAGTTTCCTTAAATATCCTGGGTTTGCTAAGTGCTGCTGGTCAGCCCCGTGTTCCTGTGGCAGTTCAACACGAGCTGCAGCCTCACTGGCTTTGTCTTATCTGTCGATGCAGGATGTTGGTTCAGAGCGGCTGGAGCACACAGGCACCGCCCACGTCAGCAACACAGAGGCCGGCCCCTGGAAGAGTCAAAATGGACAGCCAGTTAACGGCGTCCTCAGCAGGTGAGGCTGATAATGATGACCTCATATCAAGTTCCCAGTATGCAATCTGCTTTCTGTGAAACACAAGAGGGGAGTTCTTGATGATAATGAATTCTGGGGATTTGTAATAATGAGATGCTGATGTTACTTAGAGCTGAAGGAATTAGTTGCTTAATTGATTAGGTGCACACAAAAGAAATTGGCTTTGGTTATTTTTCAAACAAAAATATGACATTTATTAGTTCCACCTTCACAGATGGAAAGATTTAATGCTCTACTTTGTCATATATGAGAGTAAACAAAATATGTGTGTGTGTTTAAAGTTGAATAAAGCAAAATTTTATAGAGCTGGAAATTATAACAGGCATTTTCTGACAAAGTAAGTAAATGGGAGACTCCTTGATTATGTAAATAATCCTTAGTTGTATGCCTGTTTTTACTGTGGTTACTGTGTCTTAAAATGGGATTAAGTTAGGCTTTTATCATTAGAGCTGAAAGGATTCCATGAATTTGTTTGTCAGTTGTAAGAAAGTGATATTTTTTTTTTTTTTTTTTTTTTTTTTTTTTAAAAGTAAAATGCCAAAATATTTGCTTGTTTCAGTTTTCAGAATTTTCCTTGTTCTCTGTTTTTATATCATTGTAAATTAAATATTTTTTGGGGTTTTGGACTGTTGGTCGGATAAAATAAGACATATTAAAGATGCCATGGTCTCCTGGAAAATATCCACATTTGTCATTAATTTTCTGATATTTTAGAGACAAATAATCTGTAGTTTAATCAATAATGAAAGTAATGATCAGTTGTGGCCCTCTGTACCATTGAATATCCTAATATTAAATCACTGCTTAACAAGATGCCTGATAAAATAATCATCAGTGTTTATTTCACCCTAAGTTTTTAACCTGGGTTAACCCTTTCCATGTTACTAATATCTTTAATTAACTTGATTTGCATTTGAGGCAGACTGTGGTTGTGTCCGAAATCACTCACTCATTCCCTCCTGACTATCCAGGGAGTTCAGTGTAGAGGCCTATACAGCGGGCTCATCAGCAAAATGAAAAAAGCACTTTTGGACACTACTCAGGTCATTTTCTCAGCACCGTTCTTCTGTCTTTCAGTGCGAGCGCAATGCATGATGGTATATATTGCTTGGATAGTGACCATTGGTTATACAATACTTTTCATGATGCATTGTGGCATACTATGAGTCCACTATACAGGGTATAATAATTTACACTATACATTCGGACGGCACTACAAAATGGCAAACTACCTATGTAGTGGACTATATAGGGAGTAGTGAGTGATTTAGGACGCAGTCTGTTTCGCTATCTTGTCATGTGAAGCTCTGTGACCTCACTTCCTGTGTTGCTTGTTCTTGTGACAGGATGGCAGAAAGTGCAGACACCAAGCACCAGCAGCCGTTGGCCTATGACAGCACATGTGTGGCAGCGCGGACACGACCACTAGTCAGCTGTCGGCGACGGCGGCTCATTCAGCCCAACACTGTGCCCAACCTCAACGGCAAAGTGAGTTTGATTGTGTGTGTTCATGGGCTTGTGGTTTAATATTCTGTAGAACTGGGTTCAGTTCTGTGTTATGCAGCAAGTTCATCATCATTAAGTCATGCAGCGCTTCCACCTTAAAGGAACTTAGAGGAAACACTTATTAATCAATTTGATACTGAAATCACTGAAGATGTGTGAATATGTTGAATGCTCGGTTGCGCATTTTAGAGCAATGAAGTGGACTTTTATTCTTCTTTATATCTTCTATTGTGTGTGTGCGTCTGGGCTGCACTCACTGATTAGTTCCTTGGTTTGTAACCTGATAGCTGAATAAACAAGAGCTGGCTGACTTTCTGAAAAAGTAGGGCATCTTCCTCCAGAGTCAAACAACAAAGAAGCGTAATCACCCTCGTGACAAGTTTTTATTCGAGGAAAATAGAAACGTGCTGATTGTTTATGCTTTTCACCCTGCAACACTACGGCTTAGAGTTCAGTATAAATGTGTTACTGTAAGGCCGTGACATAGAAGTGCCTGACGGTGTGTGAAATTATTGAGGAGGTTAAAAATTACATTTCTTTGTGCTGTTCCTAAATTAACAGAGAGAGGTTAGTTGTACAATAAGCAATCCCAGTTTTCCTCCGTCTTTTCTACTGTTTTATAGTTTCATGATAAAATTTAAGATGGATTTACTATATTTCTGCCTGTGAAGTTGTTTCTGGATTTTAAATTTGTCTGCAGTTCAGTTAGATCCATCTGTGAAAAATACTGGTACTCTGTCACCATGACGCCGGTTGCTTCAAGAGGAAAATGTTTTCTGGGGTGACTCACTTTACTCCTGTGGTGCATTAAACTGTAGAAATATTAGAAGCCATTCTTTCGTCACTGAGTAATATGTGCTTTAATGTCAGAGTGGAGCAGCTCAGTTTTACATGGTTTTTAAAACCCTTCGTTGTCCACCCCCACCCCCAGGCCCAGAGAAGCAGCTGTATCCAGTGTAACTGCAGGGTTAACCCCAGCTGTGTGATGTGTGGTGGCTGGTCCACCCCCAGAGAAGACCCTCAGTACGAGCTGCCCACCCTGGAGCGCCTGTCAAGACTGGATCTTGGCGTCCACCCCATCCTCTCCTTCCCTGACGGTCAGTGCTGGGCTCCTCGCTAAAAGGCAATCTCAGTTTACGCAGCCATTTCCTTCTTCACGTTCAGAGGGGAAGACAAACAAGGAGTGGCCGCAGAGAGAATTCTTCACCAGGAAGTTCTTAGAGAACATTTTCAGTCATTTAATCTTTTCTGTCTGCCACGGGTATCGTGTTAACGACAGTGACGATGGTCCTTTTTGTCCTGGAGTTTCAGAATATTGTCTTTACTTTGTATCACAGGGTTCACTCAGATCTTTGATTATTAAGGAGTTTGTCATAGATGAATCCCTAAAGACTGATACATAAATTGTTTGGATTTGGCTTGAGCTCATATAGTACATTGTCTTTGGCTCATTATAAATTATGCATCTGCAAATCTGAAGTATCCAGCTGCACCCTGCACACTAACTTAGTGTTTAAGACTTCTTCACTCTGTTTTTTTTCTCCCTCAGACGTTTGTATAGGCCTCCGTCTGCAGCAGGTGATGAAGAGCCAATGGCAGACCAAGTCACTGGAGAGGAGCAAACCACTGAAGAAGCTCTCCCTCAAACACAAGCTCTCCTCGTCCAAAGAGAAGCACAAGTTCACCAATTCACTTATGGCAGTCAGTAAGTACAAGAGGAAGAGTTTCATCAGACTCTTCATCAAAGTCGCCCACACAGTCATTATTTCGCATCTCGATGCAGGTCCTCTGATATCCCTTAAATTATATTAGCTAAATAGAAGTTTCCACTATGGAGACCTAAAGTGTTTCATATTAAATGTATAAATAAGAGATGGAGACAAAATATATTTCCATGAAAATGTGAAATGAGCTGATGTATCCTTGAATCTCTGCTCATCATTATGAAACGTTTCTTCATCCTGCTTCTTCTCACAGTAACAGACTTTATTGCAGGTCGTTTTTATTTCATTCCAGCTGTTTTATTTCATTACACCATTTTTTCTCAGTAACCGTTTTATTTCATAACGCCACGGGGCAGAGACAGTTACTCTGCTGTTGCAACCACATGCTCAAGCTCCAGTAGTGAAACCCATACTCTTACAGGTCTACAGTAGATTTCATTGTTACTTTTTATTATAGTGGTGAAACATTCATAACCAGTGAATTGATCCTTTTAAAATATTGAAATTTAAAACCTCTACTATGACAACTCCTTGTTAAAACGTGACTGGCTCCTGGTGTTGCAGGACTGGGCCACTATAAGAACCGTGCAGAGAAGCCGAGGACAGTGGACAGCAGCGTGGGCACCAGCAGTGCAGTGCTGAACACGGCCAGGCTCGAGGGCCAGGCCGTGTGCAAGACCGAGCGGCTGCAGGCCCTCTCTACTCCGTTAGGGCCCTACGACAAGAACTACAGCCGCAAGAGATTAAGAGAGCCCTCGCTGGATAGAACTGACAGTGAGTCTTTGTAGATTGAGTTATATATCTGCAGGAGAAAGTCGTCTATCAGAAGGGCTGTTTAATAGGATATTGAAGGTTTCCTCCTGGTATGAAGAGAGGGACTCAGTAGTACTTGTTCTTTGGTTCCAGACACTTTTCCCTCAGTGTAGATGTGCTGTTACAAAAATCTATCTCCTCTGCTCTTTTCCAGCCTCCCCTAAACTCTTCTTGGACTCAAGCAGCCCCTGCCCGACTCTGGCCAACATGCACTCATCCCTCCACAGCCCCCTGACACGCCAGCTGTCCACGTCTTCAGAGAACTCCACACCGCTGGGCCCCAGCAGCCAGAGCGTCCCGAGCACACCTGTAAGGAAACGCTGCAACACAGCTCACTTTTTATTGGCCTCATTAGCTGATAGAGGAGTAGGACTAAAGTAGGGCCGCCCCGTCGACGTCAAGGGGCTCCCAGTTTGAGCCTCATGGTCAAAGCTTTTTTTTTCCTTTGATTGTACATACAGCAACACAGGATGATAGCATAGCACATTTTTACAAAGTTTAACCAACCCAGCACCATGATGCTCGCCATGTTTCTTAACCCTTGTTTTTAAAAGCTTTGATGCTTTAGTTCCGGTCCTGAAAGCTAACGAGATCTGACAAACCAGACCAGATTTTAGCTCCCGACATCTGGTGGACAGGCAGCAGATGCAGTGTGTTAAGATTTCATTATAAAACTTAAATTAAGATGCACAGTTCCTGTTTCTTTGACTGTGTGTAAATCTGGTGTTTTTACATGACAGATTTTAGAGCCTTTAACACCATCATCATCTGAGTGTTACAGGTAAAATGTAAGGATTTACATGTCTGTCGTAGGAGACTCGGACTTAATAAGAAATATTGTTGTGTCTGAAAACAGAGTACAGTCAGATATCAGACACTACTGACATATACTGTAAGATGATGATAAAGGAAGTACATGGGCAGTCACGAAAGAGAAAATGAACTCAAGCTGAAGCTGAATTTGCTTTTTTGTCTAGTGGTTAGTGAAGCAGAAAAAGGAAGGAAACAAAAACAGACAAACACAACTGTGGTGTCGAGTAACACAGAGTTCACGTCCAACACATGCGTGGACTTTTGCTAATTTGCACACACACACTCGTTTGAGAAGTTTAACCAAGGCATCAATATTTAAATGATGGCTGTATATATTATTATATAATATTCAAAATGACAGGGTAAATAAGTTAAATTCATGTCCATCCCATCGAGTCAAACTCATCCAAATCCTATAATCTTCGAAGAATATAAAGTGTGTTTGGAAGTGAGCTCATGATGTGACTTAAACTCAACATTTACAAGTAGGTGTGTTGATATTTGGACAGGAATTGACAAATAATATTAATGAGTGACTAAGTCTGTGAAGATGTCATCGTTTTAACTGTATCAGGAAAGTGTTGATTTACTCCTGCAGTCAGTTATGAGGTCATACTTTTATTATTGTTTTGGATTATATTACAGGTGTGTCACTGTTTGCTGTAATCTGTTCATGTATGTAATCCTGAGGTTGATGTGTTCCTTTGACCCCCAGCAGCAGCCCATCAAGAGGAGGCGAGGTGAAAGCTCTTTTGACATCAACAACATCGTAATCCCCATGTCTGTGGCGGCCACCACCAGAGTGGAGAAGCTGCAGTACAAAGAGATTCTCACACCCAGGTAAACACCTGCACTGTTCAGAGCATCAGGTGCGACCAGCAGGATGTTTGTCCTGTGGCCTGTTTGCTCTGACGCAGCTGCTGCTTTCTTCTTCTTGTCTCTTTATATTCTTCAATCGTGATGTTATTGTGAAGCATGTTGAACCTTATGGGCTCCTGTACTCACATCTGTGTATCTTTGTGCATAGTTGGCGATCTGTGGACATCTTCTCCCAGCCCATCACTGAAGAGGAGAATGAACGGGAGGTAAGAGTTTAGTCATGGTTTAGGATCAACTGAACTGGACCTGTCACTTCTCTTATTCTGTTTTCAAATGTATAAGATGTGTTAAATATTTGATATCCAGAAATTCAGAATATATGGCAGTGAGTGAACAGTGACAGCTGGTGGTCGAATTTGTAACTGCTTCTCTTTATCTTTGATGCAGTTAAATAACCTGTCAACTAACAATGATTTTCATGAAGGATTAAATTAACATTTTCTCATTTAATCTATAAAATGTCAGAAAATTTTGCCATCACTGTTTCCTTAAATCCAATTGACACATTCAGATCAATTGTCTTGTCTGACCAACATCCCCAAAAGATTAAGTTACTGCCATAACAAGGCATGGAATCTTACATTTAATGTACGAATATCTGAAATATTTTTTTTTAGTTTGCTGTCATAAAATGTTTCTGTATGTGATTTTAGCAAAACCTAAAATTAATTAGTTATTTTTTAAATTGGTCGGTCCATCCATCTATTTCTTGTCTGCTGCTTATCCAGGTCCAGGAGATGTTTTATGATTCCTTAATTATATTAGTTAATAGGAGTTATTATTTACAGCTGGGAATAAAAAGTGTGATGTAATGTCAATAAAATCTTACTATGTATGTCTTACATACTTTGGCCGGTATGACAGTAAACCAAGTTTGTGTCCTTTGATCCCTGCAGGACAAACCAGAGAACTTTTAGCCTTTTTGGTCAATAAATAACCAACATGATTAATCAGTTATCTGCATTGTGGCAATTAATGCTTTGTTAATTGACTAAATTATTTCAGTTGTGAAGTGAGGTGAGCCCAGTGTCAGGGTCCTGATGATATTAAGTGTGTGCAGGTGGAGGACCTTTCAGACGCAGCCTTCATCCAGCTCCATCAGCCGTATGAAGATCAGGAGCGCGCCCGCTGGACTTGGATGGCCTTGGCTCCGGCTAAGAGGAGGGGCAGCAGGTCACTACCACAACTATTACATGCAGTAAACTTATTAGTGTTTCATGGTCGACTGTAGACGTGAAGCCTAAACGTCTCATTGTGGATTACCTCGTCCCTCAGGTCGTACAAATCTGTTGACGGCCGGACCACACCGTTGCTATGCGGGACCAACCCTCCCACCCCTCAGCCTGCGTCCCCAGACCCAGGCCACTGTCCCATGCTCCACGACTACAGCCACGTGCCGTCACCCATGAGTCCAGCCAGCCCCGACACCACCTCCAACCCCCACACACCCTGCTCTAGGGACTCTCATCGGCTGCTGTCCAGCGAGGACACGCGGTGCTCGACGCCAGACTTCACCTTCGAAGAACGGGTTTGTACCATTATCGCTTGACATCACTCTTTCTTTTATTCAACATCCGAGGGGTGTGAAAATTCCGCTACTTCCAGATTAAGAATCATTTCACTCGGAGATGTGGAAAACAAAATGTGTTTGAATTAGTGTTGAACAGTAAGTAATCTGTGGCTGATGGAAGTTTATGATGGATTCAAATGACCAAAGAAGAGTGTAAATATTTCTGCGTCATCAACACCAAGGTTTCAGATGCAATGCAAATAATAAAAATAAATAAAATCTTTTCTTTTGTGTTTGTACACTTGGTGACCTGTTACTGGACCAGAGAATAGTTCAGGTTTTTTCTTTGAATGAGCTACACAGCTTTGAAATCACCATGGAAACGTGATATTATATGTGATTATATTAGTGTGATGACCGTCCTCTTACCTCCCACCCACATGAAGTATTGGCACACTTAGATTTAGTCCCTCAGAAACATGTTACAGCACACATTTGTCTTTGTGTGGTGTTTCTTGGGGAGGTTTTGCTGGTTCTGGCAGCAGTGAAAGGATTACACCAACATTTAATATTTCACTTCCATTAAAGGGCAATAAAAATAAAACGGACTTGAATTAAAGCAGGAGAGGCTGAGTTTAAATCTGTAGTATGAGTGGAAGTCCAAAACACATAAAGCAATAAATAGCAGATTTTCATTAGACCACTCAGCTTCACATTGTCAGGGGCTGTTTTCTCAGACTTGGCAAAAGATGACATACAACAGTTTTCAGAGGCCGAGCAGCAGTTCCCACGACTACTTAACTGACCTTTTTATGTGTGAAATAAGTGGACTGCCCCTTTTTAATTGTCTGATTTCAGCACTTCCAGAATTGTATTAATGAATAGGTTTTTTTTTAAAGGCCCAGAAACATTTTCTTAATCAGCTTCTTCCTCTGAACTGTGAATCCTACATGAACAGTTTTATTCCAAAGTTTGAACAATTTTCATACGACAGTCGTCTTTATTTGTGATGTATTTTTACCCTTTATTGTCCCATTGGTTTAAAGAAGCCAGGGGTAAGTAACAAGAAAAATGTCGTCATGTGTTTCTGCGCATCAGTTATTTAGCAACATCTGAATCAGAATCACTAGACTGCTGAGGAGGTGTTTGACAGACGGTGCTGCAGCATAAACAAACACACCCACAGACCTGATGAAGCAGGTTTTGACTTTTAAACTCTTTGTAATACCTTGGAGTGTTTAATTTCCCTACAAACTTTAACTGTGAGGATGAATGAAGGTCAAAGACAATTTATTAGTACAAGTGTGTGTGTTTGTGTTTCTGAATGGTCGTACTTGAGTAAAGAGTTGACCTTCATTAATTCACTGGTGCACACTTTGACTCTTTTGGGAGACTTGAATAGTGTTGCTCTCAATTCATGTGAGAGAGAGAATACCGGCCACTTCATTGTTTCCTGGTTAGTCATTGTCTTCAAATACCTTGTTTTTCTCCTGTCAGTGGTCCGAACCCCAACAATAATGAGTTTACGCTCATGTATCACTAAGAAAAGCTGTGAATCCTCACATCTGTGAAGCTGGAACCAGGAAATGTTTGGCATTTTTCCTTGAACGAGGAAACAATGGTCAAGTTTCTGTTGCCGCTCTCATTATTGCAGCTGTGTGGAAACAATTATAAAAGCCATGTTTTCAAGGTTTTAAGCAAACTCTGTTCTCTGATGTTTTCAGACGGTAGCGCCGTGGGAGCGTCGCAGCTTCCCCTTGCCAGAAGACCCGGCCCCAGAGCCCGAGGCAGAGAGCGACCACCACATCAGGCCCAGAATGCGCAGCATCTCAGGTTGCCGAGCAACAGCCTACGGACGTCTGGATTCGGACGACATGGATCTGCCTTGTGATGACGATAATGGCCCCAAACACAAGGCCTCCACCCACCGATGAATGACTGACAAGGCTGAGGTCGCCCGGCCCCCCATCCCACCCCTCCAGCACCCATTTACCCCCCACCCCACCACCACTCCTCTCTGGCATTAACAAGCAGAACCTCAAAGCAGAATAAGATATTAAATGGGTTCCTGTTGTTTGATATTCAAACATCAGTCTAATACTTTTCACAGTTTTTAGTGAACATTATGGAGATAGAAGCCTTTCCCTACACTTGTTTTTGTCACAGGAAAAAAAGGATAAATGTAAAAAAAAAAAAAAAAAAAAAAAAAAAAAAAAGTATAAAACAACATGTTTCAAAAAATGATTTCTGTAGTAGGCTAAACAATGTACATGGGGGCTTAGTGGTGTTTCATATGTCGCGTGTACACTTGTAGCGCACTATGTAGCGGACTCCTCAAAATATGGCCAAAGGGTGTTTTCTATTGACTAGTTTGCTTGTAATTCCCATGTACATTTTTAGTGGAGTGACAAATAACAAAACAAGAAAAAATACCACCCTCTCCCCTCCTCATCCAAATAAACAGGTACATTTGAGATGTGGCCCCTCCTTCTCCCCCCCAGAGGTCGCCTGAAATCACCAGAGCACTTCTCCAACTGCCAAGTCTAGTTTTGTTGGTTTGCTTTTCTCTGTTTTTCATTCCTGACATGTTTTATTTGTATTTGTTCTGTCTGTTCCAGCGTAACACATTCTTTGTGTTTTTTGAATAGTAAAAATCATTCCTTTACAGTCTCTGTGGAGAGTGTCCAGCTCCCATCTCGCCCCGCAGCCTTTAAAACTCTCCTGTTCTGTTTTTTTTTTTTTTTTTTTGTTTTGTTTTGTTTTGTTTAAAAAGGGTGATGATAACGTACATACAGGACTGGGGTTGTCTTTTGAGCACTTGCCCTACAGAAAGCGCTGCTGCATGCTGAAAAACATGCTGATGTTAGTCTTATCACAACAGCACACAGTGAGATTTCCACTTATTAAAAAGAGAAAAAAGGAATAAATCACAGGGGATAATTTGTACCATCTGCTAATTTCACTCCCTTCTCCTCAGTCATTGTTGTATTACAGAAGTCAAAATGTGGCAAAATAAAAACTTAACACACTTACCCCCCTCTCCCTTCCCCCTTCCTCTTTTTTCTGGTTCAGCTTTTCTCCTGCAAACATTTCAAATGTAGCAGCTCTCAGCTAGAAGCCACCCTGAGCTCAGGTTCTTCAATTTAAGGGAATATTTTCTGCTGTTTAATAGTTTCACTTTCAGATTAATCAGATCCAGACTACTGTGTTGCAAGATGGGATATTTTGTTTTCACCACCCCGTAATGTCCATATAACCACACTCTTGCTCCCCCACCCCCTCCTCTCCTGTCACCCTAATTGCTATGCAAAAAAAATCTATGGTTGTTTTTCATTTTACACCTCTTTTTATGCCACAGCCATTCAATCACTGTTTTTTCTTTTGTAGTTGAGCAAGATGTCGATGTACCTGTTCGATTGTTGCAGCAGTTAACCTAATCAAAAAGCAGAATTGTTTTTTCTTTTTTGTAAATAGTACCATTAAAACATTTATGTTTAACTTGGTGCAGTTGTTCTGGCCTCAAGTCCTTCAGTGTCAAACGTGTCTTAAATCACTGGAGTCAGTAGTTTACACTTTATCATATCTGTTCTGTGCATCTATAAAATCATTGCATTGAGGGTTTGTAGCATAAAAAAGTGAACATGTGAGAAGGGCTTCTAAAGTGATAGTTTTGGTTACTTGAAGTGGGGCTGCGTGAGGTAGTTATTTTTTATTTAACTGATTAGTTTTTTTCTGTGGGCATTTTTTAGTGGTACTCTATATTTGCAATATTTGGAATACTTTCACCGCTTTATCTTGCTGTCAAACAGCCTTTTCTTTTGAACTACATTTTTCCAACCGGTGAACCTCCGTATTCCAACTCAAAAGCGCACCAATACGCTTAACGGTGGATCTGCGGAGTACTACAATGACAGCCATAGGTGCGCTTGTGCGCAGTAATACACTAGTTAAACGGTTGGACCTGCACATAATTTGAGCGATGTGTTGCTGGGGTCGGTAAAAAAAAAAAAAAAGTATTTTAGTCACTTAAAAATTTCCAAATGAATAAATAAATAAATTTAAATATTTTCACCGCTTTATCTTGTCGTAAAAACAGCCATTTCCTTTTGAACTACATTTTTCGACCGTTGAACTACCGTATTCCTATGCTCAAGCGCACCTATGTGTTTAGCTCTGTCCGACTCAAATTGTTGATCTGCGGAGGTCTACAATGCACATCGTAGTAGTGGGGCAGGTAGGCAAAACAGTTGTGCATTTTATGACTAAAGCATGACAATTTCTGCATATAATCTACATACCCCAAGGTTTTATTTCAGATGTGGAGGCAGTTTATATCTGATCTCTGGTGACCTTGGGAGGTCATTGACCTCAGCTTTGAATTTTTCCAGGTTTTGCCCAATTTCTCCATTATCATGTATATTTTTGCCAAAATTGCATAAAGATGCGTATTTGTTTCTGTGGCTGTGTATAATAATTTTGCTTAGAGCACCATTTTTGCAGGGGGACTGCAGACTCCATTTCCAGGTGCTAAGGTAGCTGTAGCTTGTTAAAAATATGGACCAATTTCTGCTGTGTGTTACTTGGAATCACATGACTAGCTAGCACATTAACATTGTAATCAGAAGCTAGCATGCTAGTTTGGTCTGGACCGCACTCATTACTCCAGCTGGCTCCGCCCTGTACCAGAGGTCACATCTCGAATGCCTCCACGTCTGAAAATAAACTTCATGGTTTATAGAAACACTGGAGAAAGTTTCGTGCTTTAGTCATAAACTGCACGATAACTTTCACAAACTTATGAACGACGTCATGGTAGAGTAAGTCATAAAAATGGCATAGTATACTAAGGCATAAAAAACGTCATAGCAACGACATAGTATAGCAAGTCATAAAAACGTCATAGTATAGTAAATCATAAAAAGTCATAGTAAGACATAACGTAATACGTGAGGCATACAAAGTCATAGTAAGACATAAAAATGTCATAGTGTAGGAAATCAGAAAAAAGTCATAGTATAGTAAGGCACAGGAGGCACAGGAGATAGAGTGGGTCGTCTATTAATCGGAATGTCGAAGTGTCCTTGGGCAAGAAATGGTGTTACTGTGTGTGCGATTTGTGTTGCCCTCCTTCAACGACAACTGTGACTTCATAGCATTTATTTTCAAATACACATATACAGCAACAAGAATCATCATAAACCAGTTATTGATAAAATGCACAATAACGAGAACAATCACATTTCCACAACTGTACAGCGTCAGAATGAACCAAAAAAAAAAACAAAAAAAAAAGAGTGATGAGTTTTTCCTTACTGCAGAAACCTCTCCAAACAGCTCCAGCACCTTAAACTGGGAACTACTCCCACCCCTCAGCCAATCATGTCTGTCCTGCACATCGAGAGGAAATGTGGTCTACTGGAGAAAAAAAGATCCGAGAATTTACTGTAGCATGCAGATAATGTTGCTAGCACACGCTTAAGTCCTACATGTCTGTTCTTTTAAATGAAAAGTAGCATCTTTGCAATCATAGAGATAAAATACTGTTTTTATATCTATGTTGGCAATACATGGTAAACACACACAGTTTGGGAGCAAAGTGTGGGACTTCTTGACTCTTTATCACAATCTGTGAGTGAAGGATAGCACCACCCACACACACACACACACACACACATTTTTTTTTAGTCAGTATATCCTTCAGAATCCAGAGAGCATATCATATATAAACAGGATATACAAAGAGACCACTTTGTGAAGGGGAGGCAACAAGCAGACGGCTGTTTCTCACATGAGGTGCATGCAAGAAGTTGTTTTACTCATAGTGATGAATCATATTGAGGAATATTGATCAACATCTTTGAGCACATGAACTGAGTGTCTTACAAATTGAGAAAAAAACAGGAAACTGGTAACAAATCCCCAGCTGGTTGTTTCATTCAAATACAAAATACAAGGCTCTTTACAATAACGCCTCACAGGAAAAAGAAATGTTTGTTCACCTGAAAAGTTGAAATCTCTTCTAATCTCCCTTTATGAGATACACCATGTAGCCAAAAGTATGTGGACATGCCTCTCAATTTAATTTAATTTTGAGTGCTTTTGGTAATAATTTGGACTATTTAATTCAAATTAAGACAATAATATATACAATATTTTAGACCAATGGTTCCCAGCATCAGGGTTGAGACTCCACTAGGGGGCGTGAGATGATTAACAGGAAAGGAAAGTAGAACAAAAACATGTTTCAGTTGCAATGAATCATCTTGAGTTTCCTATAATCTTTGTTTTTGGATTGAAAATATTCATGAAAAAAATGGTCATACCTGTGGACATTGCTTCATTTAGAAGATAAATTATCTACTGCTTTAATATGAATGAAATAATGAAAAAAAAAAGCTGTGTCCTTAATAAAGATTAAATGAATGAATGACTGAATGATTGAATACAAACTGATAATTTGCATGTTCCTGTTTTCCAAGTTGATAGTGATATTTTAACAAAACATAAAAAAACAAAACATAAGGGGGGAAAATGGGGCATTAACTTCCTAAAACTTTACAGTCATTGCAACAGAATATCTTAAGTATATCTTAAATGACGTCACATTAACCAGGATATGTATGAAGATAAAATAATTCTTCACACACTGCAAACACAAAAGGTCGACACCTGTTTTAGACGATAGTGTTTCCAACTTTGTGACGAGCACCAAATCTGGTGGAAAGCCTGAAACCAGACGAGTGGATGTTTTCTTATAGCACCATATTAAAGCCCATGGTTTTGGGTGTAAAATTGAGGTGTCCACATAATGTTGGCCAATGTGTAGTAGTGCAGCTTTTTCTTTGCCAGGAACTCAAGCGTTAAATGTGTGAAGATAAGAACAACCAGCTGAGAGCCACATCCTGGTGAATCCTGTGTCTCTTTATGTTCAGTGCTGTAGATGTAACTCAATGCTGTACAGTTTCTCTCGTTGCTCACTTAAGCAGAAAATCCCTCATCTCAACTTGGCCCAGTCAACCCACCATCCATCCATCTGCTCTGCAACACACCCATATTCACTCCTGTAGAGTACATTTTAAAACACTAGCTTTTCCAAACCTTTAAAGCGCGACTATGTAACTCTTGACTGAAGAAAAAACACAATCTTCTTCTGACAGTTCTGAAAAGTTGAATTAACAAGCAACGAAACGGACCTTCGCTCGAATCATCATGCTCAGCGGTTTTGTTGCTACAGCCGCACTCGGTCTGGTATGACCAGTAGCTTAAAGCCACTGAAATTATGTTACGATTCTTCTAAACTCGTGCTACTGTTACAATAGCTTAGCATTTCAGCTAAATGCTAATTAGCGGTCGTAGCATTCAGCATAATCACAAAAAGTGGCCTCACTTTAGCAGAAGTTACGTAGCCTCGCTTTAAGACTGATTAACTGCGATTAAACATTATTTATTCTACCTACCTTTAAGTGCATACAGCAGTTTAAATACTGATGAACTCGTTCTGTCTCTCGACAATTTTGGCCATGAAAGTTACACTTTAAAACGCATTAAGGTTAATTTTCCTCCTTGTACGTCAAGCTTTAGCGCATTTACAATAGAGCAGTAACAAAACAAAAAAAAAATGAACACTGACAGTAGCAGGCACAATACAAATGTTTCTTCATATCAAATACATGTCATATCCACAGAGTACGATTATAAAACTGTGCCCAACACAAGTTTCTACTCTAGCTGTTCTGTTTTTTTCTTTTTTAAATCCAGGTAGCACCCCCCTGCCGTCACCTACGGTAGCTCGAGGTGCAGCACATGTCGGGACTAAACAAAGCAAAGACAGCAGTGAGGTCTTAAAGCATCTTTTCTGCCTTTTAACGAGAAATTTGCTACTTTTCTTTTAACGTTTTTTTTCCCTCAGACGCCCCCTCGCCACTGTACCCTGTAACTGGACCCCAACAGTCTGCGTTTCCCTCCTTTTTCCAGGTTCTGTATCTCTATATTTAAAAAAAAAAAAAAACATGAGGGGACACCCATCAAAGGGGACAAAACTAAAAGGTTTACAGTCCACGTGACAGGTCTTAAATCAGATTCACCAGGACATGTGTAGATATAAAATAAAGGAGGATTTTGCTCTGCTGGGGCGCTTTAACTCTTAAAGGGACACTTACAAAAGGTAGAAATCATAGCGAATAAAGAGATCAAAGACCACAGAGAGAAATTAAATTCATTTTGGCCTACTTGTTAATCTGTATTTTTTTCACATTACTCTACTAGTAATGGCTGAAAAACAGTTTGAAAGGTTAGTGAAGGGTAAACAGTGATGATGGGTAGCTAAAAAAGTCCTGTGAAAATAATGAGGAAGGCATCACAACTCCTCTATGTGGTCGTGTTTTTGAGGTGAAGGAGGAGGAGGAGGAGGAGGGAGGAGGAGGTGGGTGCATTCACAAGCCTTGCTTGGCCAGAGAGGCGGACACCTGGTCGGCCAGCGTGGAGAGCTGCGGAGAGTCGGCCATGTTGATGCTGCCGGAGGAGGACACGGTGCTGAGCTGGTGGGGGGAGTCTTCCAAAGAGACGATCTCGGCACCGTGGTCAGTACGGGCCTTGGCTGTCTCACGGAAGGTCAGTTTGTGGCTCTCAATCTGCGGCGAGATCACAGGTGAGAGTCAGACATGCTGGAGGCTGCTACCCTTTTATTCTCTTCAGTGATCGAAACACGGATGTGTACGGTGGCTGACAAGGGCGAACGGGCTGCAACGGCCCAAAACACTTCCAAAATGAGAAACACGCTGCAAATTCATAAACGATGCAGATTCAAAAACACACACAAACCCCCAAAACAAATGCAACAGAAAAAAGCGCTGCATATTCAGACTAGACAACGGAAGTGCTGCAGGCCTCTAGGGGGAGCGCTAAGTGGAACACCTTGACCTTCTGTATTTGCAGCGTGTTTGCTGTTAATGTCTTTGTTTTGGCTTCCTGCAGCACGTTTTTTTGCTGTATTCGTTTTGTATTTTCGTAGGTGTTTTGGAGTCTGCATCGTTTATGGATTGCAGCTTGTTTCTCCTGTCGGAAGTGTTTTGGGCTGTTGCAGCGCGTTTGCCCTTGTCGGCCACCGTAGTGGAGGCACAGCTACGGTACGAGAGCAGACCCTGGTGGACAACAGTTTGTACACCAGTGTCATGGATGAGCCTCTATAAAAACTGCCCCAGGGGCTGCTGGGAGTCTGTCGGATAGTTAAGTTGACATTTTACCAAGCCTGTATAAACACACTACTTCAGCTTGTACAAAATGCTGCTGCTCGTCTTATTACTGGAACTAACAAGTGCAATCACATGACTCCAGTGCCTCCTTTCATTGGCTCCTTGTTTGATTTCAGATTGATTTAAAAATTCTTGAAATTACTGATGTTTAAGGTTTAAAATGGCTCTGCCCCAATTACATCTGTGATTTGTTGACATGGTATCTGCCCAACCGACAATTGGAGGCCTGCTATTTGTGTATCTAGAGTGAAAACAGTTTTTTGGTCACTGTAATCAGTCTTGCTTTTCACACTGGCTGTGAAAACGTCTCTTTAAGGTGATCTCAGTCAAATCAAGTGTTTATCTTCCAAATTGTTGTTCTAAGTAAGAAAATTTTAATGCTACAGTATATTTTAGACAATAGTTTTCTTCCAACTTTGTGTACATAGTTTGCTGTTTGTCCCTTTCCTGTTTCAACATGACAGCACCAGCTCCATAAAGAACTGGTTTTCCCAGTTTGGTGTGAAGAACTTGACTGGCCCTGCCCTCAAACCTAATCTAGCACCTTCTGGATGAACTGGACTGAGAGCCAGACCTCATCATCCAACATCCTGCCTTCAACTACATCCACATCTACAGAAAGGTGTAACGTTTGGGTGCCCACATTGTTAAAATGTCCAAATGTTTTTTGGTGGTAATAAAACCTGGTTACAACAAACATCCACAGAAGAAAACAAAACAAACTAAAACCTGTGATGAAAGAACGACCAGATTTCAGAAACCTTTCTGCTGTTGCCGCTGGTGAATACTTACAGGAGTCCTCAATCTTTATGAGGGGGTTCGTCAGGATGGGTGTGTTGGGTGCTGAAGGGACAGTCTGAGGTGACAGAGGGGGGGTGACAGCGGGGGAGGGGATGGAGGGGCTGCCTGAGGTGCTCCCCTCTGCGTCCTTCCCCTTCTCCCTCTACAGAGGAGCCCCAGCAAAAAAGGGAATGAACAAGGCATGCAACAAAAACACACGATGGTTTCAACAGAAATCAAAGCAACTAAACATGAAAAAAATCAAAAGATCATGATAAAACTGAGGATTTATACTGAACTGGATGGAGAAGATGGAGGCGTCTGAAGCTCAAAGTAAAAAAACGAAGAAAGGTGATGATGAGAAACTCAGGAGGGAAGGATGAGATGAATGAGTGGAGGGTGTGTGAGGGTGAGCAGAGCTCAGTGATGTTTTATTTTTATAAGCTCTAATCATGGATGTGTTTGTGTGGAAACCTTGTAAAATCAGTGTTGATAAATCTAACATCGATGCTGCTGTAAGAACGTAGATGAGTCTCCAGCAGATGAAGCTTTGGCCATGCAACAGGCAGAACATGATAGTCAAAACAGGGGCACCATGTTGGCGACTGATATATACAGGAAGTAAATCTTGTGTTTTTAACCTAGAGTCTGGTTGAGGTGTTTTTACCTTCCTCAGTCCTCCTCCGGGAACGTGGCCGATGTTGTCCAGAGAACCGACCTTAGACTGGACTTTGAACTCCAGCTTCTCATTTTTGATCTCCACATTTCCACCACCTAACCAAAACAGAAAACATTCTCAAGAAGTTCAAATACATTTGCAATGATACATAGAAATACGACATTGTTTAGCTGTTTAACTCTAGCCATAACCCTTTTTTTGGTAACTTCCTATTATTATTTTTTTTTATTTATGAAAGGTGAACAAACATAAAGAGGCTGGAATAAGGACAAGACCAGTGGTGGAAGAATAACTCAGATCCTCTCCTTTAAGTAATATCAGCTAAAATTAATTCAATTGCTCAGCAGCAATTTACTGTTGTAGTTGCTCGAGGTGGAGCTGGTTATAACTACTTATACTGTTACTACAGTTAGTTCAGTCTAGTGGGTCCCAGTCTGAGGGCCCAAGAAAAAAGAAAAAGCAAAGATCTGATGAACAAAACTGTGTTCATTCTTTTTTAACTTTTCTCCAAATCTTTGCTTTTTTTGTGAAAGATTGGACCATTTTCCGCCTTTGAGACTCAGTTATTTAGAAGAAACCAAGAGAAGAAAAGAAGTGGAACTAAACTCAAAAACACCTGAAACATCTAGACACACAAACCAAACACACTTTATCTTTAACAATGTTCTGTATTTTATACGTTTATCGTGTTATTTTTTAAATAAAATCTGACTCTGAAAACGAACTGGTAACTATAGAGTATCTGTAAAGTATTCGTAGTAAAGGTATTGCTCTATAGAGTAAAACTGAAATAAATATTGTCTACATGTACTCAAGTGCTACAAAATTAAATACGCAACTTGAGTAAATGTATGTACTTCATTTCCACCACTGTAAAACACCTGAGCCAGCTTCATTCACTGATGAAGACTGAGAGATGTAACTGAAAGTTACATTCATAGTTCATAGAAACCTTTGAGTATTTTGATGCTTATACTGTTCCCAAAGGTCAAGAGGGAACTTGCGGAAAATTACGTTTCACAATGAAATTACATTAAATCACTGTCTTCGACGAACATGTTTGCTTTTCATTTCTTCCTTTTTCATTTAAAGATTCATAGTTTTTTTTGGTCTTTTTGAATTTAAAACCACAACATCTGACAAAATGACATTTCACCTGGTTTGTGACGAATGTTGTCTTTCGATCCACACTTCGATGTGACGGTGCTCAGGTCGATCTTTTTGTGCACAATTTGAATCTGCGAAGAGAACAAAGCAGAAAGCAGAAAAACACTGGTTCAGTTGGAGTAAACAGAGAAACGAAAGTTCACACTCAGTTTGCATGCAGGTAGAGAGGAGCTGATCCTGTTAGTCTTCTACTGATTAACACTGTGATCAAAGAGGGAAAACAGAGATCGTTAAAACACTGGATTAGATATTGAAGTTTTGTATCACTGACTGCGAGTATTAAAACCTTTACGAGAACTTTAATTAAATAAATGCAGAAAAGTGACAGTTTCATGTTAAAAATATGAATTAATTCTAACTTTTATTTGATCATATTCTGCATTTTGAACATGCCCTGCTCCTGTTAACTGTCGCCATGCATCACAGTTCAAGTCTAAAATGATCTCATCTCGGGTCCTCCTGTCATGGCCGATCTTCTCGTAACACAAAGCGCTCTGTCCCTCTCGGCTGAGGTCACAGCCACAACAACAGGCGCAGTTTGTCGGAGGATAGACACTCTTTGTTACTGTGCAGAGGCTCCTTCTCTTTACGTGTTGACGGCACGATTAGTTCACTTCACCATAAGAGAATTAAGACGTTTAGCAACTCGAGGATCAGTTTAAATATAAAACACCCACACACAGGATTCATGCATGTTGGTTGAGGGGCTGGTTTGGGTGGTAGAAACTCTTGAACACTGATCACAGTCAAACCGACAGGCACAGATTCAACAGAGTTATCAAGCTTACATTAGACCATGAGCATTACATAACACTGTGAGCTGTGACAGCAGATGCATTGTGAGCACGGTACACTGACAAAAACACTGATTTAAGGAGCTATGTGGACATTTTGCTATTGCTACATAGCTAACATTAGCAATAGCAGCTGTTTATTTACTCGTCTTGGCAACAGCTTCACCTATCATTGTATTTAAAAGACAAGAGGTTATAATGCGTCCTCTTCAGGGCAGACTGAACGCTACAGTGACTCGGTATCGGAAAAGTGACGAGAGAGGCTAGCTGATTAACATGCTAACTTCAGTAGAAAAAAAGAAGTAAAACATCAGGATTGAGGGTTAAATGCTGAACTTGCAATGTTTGTTCTAGATTGGTAAGATATGGAGGACCCACTAGGGGCTATAAGGAAAAGCTTTTTTGTTTGTTTTTTGCTATAGAGATTTTTTATTGGCCTTATAACATAATCATGAAAACACAATTATTAAGGATAATAAAAAAAAAAACAATATATGACAAAAGAACAACAGCGACAACAAAGGAGAAAAAACAAGAAATAAGAGTTATAACACAGAAGTTAATAAATAAAAGATAGCTTCGTCATTTAGCTTCTCCTTTTATAGCATCATCAAAGGAGAAGCTAAATAACTAAGCTAATCGATTAGGTAAGAGGAAATGGAAAAGCAGCTGGAAAAAATGAAATGGAATCCAGGTATGTATTCCCATTTTTACAATGCCTTTTCAAATAGTTTCTCAAATTCTATTATTTATTCATGAATTAATAAATGTATTTCTAAATGGTTTATTTAATTTTAATGAGTGTTTTATGCTGATTTTGTAAATCCATTTTTAAATCTTAAGTATTTATTGATCGATTAATTGTTCAATTTTTAAATTCTTTCTACAATTCCCATGTTTAATGCCTATTGAAATATGAAATCAATGAAATGATTTATCACTTTTCCTGTGACATCCCTGGTCCTCCACAGTAAGTAAACAACAGTTAATGCTAATGCTGGCTATGTAGCAATAGCAAAACTTACACTTGCTCCTTCAAAATCTAAACAACTGGTAGTAGAGTAAATGTACAGCTGTCAGTATGAAATGCTCAGGCCTGTCCATAAGTGTAATGATAAGACTGTTAATAGGAGGTGTTAACAGGTCTGAGAGTCAGGAGGAAATGGGCCGGACAGACAGTGGGTTTCGTGCTCCTCTGTGAAGATGCATTCAGTAGAAGCAAGAAGAAGGGTTTTTGGCAGTAGCTGCAGCTCACCCTTATTCATCTACTCACATTGCCACCACCGGGTACATGTTTTATATTATCTTTGGAGCCACACCGGGACTGCACATTGCTTAAGTCCAGCTTCTTATCAAGAATTTGTACCTGGAAAGTCGATATGTGGGGAAAAGAGACGGTTAACCTGGAGGAAGCAACAGCAGCAGCAGCAGAGCTGCGAATGAGGACCACTGCTGGAGAGGAAATTAGATCTTGGATGGGACAAGTTTGAGGCTCAAGGGAGTGAGAGCTAACCAGGGAACATGGCTGTTTAAAGAGGACAGGGGAAGGACTTCACTCTCTTTTTAACAAGTGTTGGTGTGATGATCATAACTGCTGAGATGAGGAGATCCCTTAGTTACTGACATTAACCCCTCTGGATACATGTTTGAGTGTGACTTTGGAGCCACACTTAGACTGCACTTTACTATAATCCACCTTCAGGGTCAAGTATTTCAGAGGTTTTCAAACTGTGAGGAGGGAGACAAGTGAGCAGTGTTGACAGATCTGAGAATCATCGGTAAATTTTTTTTAATTAGAGCTTAAATATCAGTATAATTAAATATGTTTATACAGTTTCTAAGCCACTTGAATAATGTTATATTAAATGCTCAAGGTTTTCTTTTATATGAATGGATTTAAAACATGTATTGAGCGAGCTACAACTGCAGCAGTGTTTTTTTTTGCCTTAATTTATTTACATTTTGGAAAATTAACTATGCCGAATTAACTATTAGTAGTTCCTGTGTGAAATGTATCCATGAATGTACAGACAACTACCAGTGGATCAGTTTGACACTGAAGAAAACTTAAAAACATGATGGTTCTCAGTTCTGAGAGGCTGCAACAGCTCAGGGAGTAAAATCATACTGAGTCATAACTCAGTCAAATCAGGACACGCTGACATGATACACATATTTTTATAATCAGTGTGACTTACAGATCATTTGCATTAACTCCAATTTCCATAGTGAATAAATATCCATAAATCTGCTTAGAAATAAATAAAAAAAAAGCTCCTTATAACTCCTGAGAATCATCACGTATTTATATTTTACTTAGTATTAAAGTATTTCAGTGATAATTGTCTGCATCCAACAATTTGGCTCAAATTGTAGTCCCAAAATGATGGGAATTGTAGTTTGTAGCATGATTATCCCACAAATAAAAGTAAAACAACAAAACAACAATAAGATCCATTAATATTAAATGTTAACATGTTGCACTATCAATATCTTTTTGACATTACAAAGGCACAGAATTCGCATCAACATGGTGTGTGTGTGTGTGTGTGTGTGTGGGTGGGGGGGGGGGGGGGGGAGGGGGGGGGGGGAGGGGGAGACACAGTGTCAAATTAAGCTGCCAAATTGTACCTTAAATAAAAAATTTGTGTGTGTCAGACTTTGAAAACCTCTGATGTATTTTGACCTTAAAGAGTAAAAGACTTTCCATTTATACTGAGAGGGTTGGTTTTCATGGTCGTAACTGCAGAGACACTCAAGTCTGGTGCTGAGTTCATCCCTTAAGTTACTCACATTGCCGCCACCAGGTACATGTTTCAAATTGTCTTTGGAGCCACACTTAGACTGGACATTACTATAGTCCACCTTCTGATCAAGGATTTTAACCTGGAAAAGTGCAGAGTCGAGGGGAAGAGACTGTTACCCCACTGAGTCAGTGAGAGGTGAAGAGTGAGACCATCAAACTGTGACACTACTGTAATGACAGGAAATTAACCTTGTGTTAAAAAGAGAAAAAAGCATCAAATGCAGCTGTACTGTATATAGAAATGATACAGTAGGCTATGTGAAGAGGAAAGGTTTACTAGATATTTTAAACTGTGAATATCTGCTCTGCTCTGTGGCACATGAGCTCACAAACATGTCTGACACTTTAATGTTCAGACAACTCACCTTGCCTCCACCAGGTGTGTGCTTTATGTTGTCTTTAGAGCCACAGCGAGCTTGGACGTTAGTTAAGTCCAGCTTCTTGTCGAGGATTTGGACCTGCACGGTGCAAGAAGAAGAATAAAAGTTCTTTAGAAATAAAAATGAGAAGTGCCGCAGGAGGGAATCAGCCCAAAGAGGAAGAAGTAAGATGTTAAAGGGATGAGGACTACATTTCATTAAAGCTGCCATCCACAACTTTGCATGTTTGTCAGACTACAAAGCTGCTAAAATTATTCTACTGCAGGTACTCTAATGACTTAAGTGCATAAAAGTACAAATATGTGCAGAGTATGACACTGGCTCAGGTGCAATTGGTATCTCCAATCATATGAGAGTTTACACATAAGGAAAATATTTTTGGTGCATGTTTTGCTGCACTTTAACACACAAAAATATCCATGCACATTAACAGTATCATACTTAATACACATCATATTTATTACAGATGCCAGCTTTAATGCATTAAAGCAGTTGGCTTTTGTCTACATGCACCTAAATATTTCAATGTCTTATTATTGAGCAGGTTGTGATCATGTCCATCTTCTGATCATCTATTTTTTAACATGGAGAGCACAAACAAAAGAGCATTTTATTTATTTTTTTTTTTTTACCAAAGGTTGGTTTTGATGATCATAACTGCAGAGATACTCAAGAGTCTGGTGTTGAGTTCATCCCTCAGTTACTCACATTGCCGCCACCGGGTACATGTTTGATATTGCCTTTGGAGCCACACCTAGACTGGACATTACTATAGTCCACCTTCTGATCAAGGACTTGTACCTGGAAGAGTGAAAACGTTAGCATTTAGATGTGGACATAGTGGAGACGATGGTTTGACACATGAGCTGTGAAGCCTGGACGTCAGGTGTGTTGCAGTGTGTGTGAGCGCATGCAAAAACCTGACACTGTTTGAATCCTGATTATGATCAAATTCCTCCTCATTTCCTTTAGCAGTCGAACATTCGCACATACTCTCATATATATATTATATAATATATATAATCATATATATATATATATATATATTTTAGGTGCAGCTAGACCATTCTCCAGCACTGACACAGCACTGGAGAATCACCTGGCAATGCAAGACTAAAGCTAAGCTAACTAGTTGCCTGCTCCACCTACAGTACAGACATGAGGGTATTGTTTTCCTCAAATTCTACACAAAGTTTGTAGTAAAAATCCTATTTCATCTTACACTGTTGTTTCTTAAATATGAGAGTTAATGTCATTAGCTTTTCTCTAAGAAATGTACATGGAATGAGAGAGTGAGTGTCTAAATGAGGGGCCATACACAGTCCAGCTTCTGCTCTGGAAAACCAGCTGACCTCTGGATCTGCCCGGTGAGGTTCAAATCTACCAATAAGATATTTCTGCCTCCATTGCAGCACTAATGGATCTAAAACTCTTGTCTGCACAGAGCAGCAGAGGCTTGGACTGTATGCAGTATGAGGTGTAGTCAGTGTCACTGTTAGAGTCAGAGTCAGGTTACCTTTCCACCCCCGGGCTGGTGCTTGATGTTCTCTGTGGAGCCGATCTTGGACCTGATGTTCTTCAGGTCCGGCATCGGCGCTGCCGCGGCCAGAGGAGCCGGCTGGCGGCTCTTCATCGAGCCCGGGGATTTGGGCGTAGAACGCACCACCGCGATCTTCTTCACTTTGTTGGCCTCCGCTGCCGCCTTCGCAGAAAGTGCTTGGCTAGAGGGGGATTTGGGAGTACCAGGGCTGCTCTGTCCACTCTGAGCATCTTAAGCAACCGGAGAATCAAAGGTTTTAAACATGTAGATGGTCATAGGGGAAAGAAAAATAATAAAGGAATAATAATAAATCATAAAAATAAAGACGAGCTAGGCGCTATCTTAGCTAAAAGCTGACCAAGTTTGATCCAGGTCGGACCGGATCAGACTGTGGCATTGAGGCCATGCGAGGCTGAAGGTAATCTCTACTAATTTGCTCTTCTTTCTTTTTCTTTATTTTTACCTTTATCAATTTTTGGAGTGGGAGGTTTCTTGGCTCTAGCTGTATCACAAAAAATATGACACATGATAAATAAGCTTTAATTCTCACTTCTTATAAAATGATATAAATCAAAATGAAAAAGAATTTATATTAAATGTAAAATCGTGAATCTGTACCTGGTTGAGCTGCAGCTTTTGCAGGAGTTTTGGCTCCTGGGGTTTGAGACTTTGCACCAGCAACACCCTGAAAATGAACCGCACAGATATTTCGATTTTTACTATACTGTCATTTAACCTCAGTGTAGGTCAGTAATCAACAAGAACAGCGAGGGTCAAACAAACTTTTCTAAAAACCTGAACCGAGCTCAGGTCTAAACTCTAAGCTGAACTCAGACCTGTACTTACTCCGGGCTGCCTGGGCCCTGTGCTGCTGGTTTTAACGGGAATGGAGCTGTGTCCGTTTCGGGAGGAAGCAAGTGTTTTGTTGCCTTTGGTGACTATGGATGGTCTTTTAAGGGAAGAGGTTGGTTTGGTGGCAGTTTGAGTCTTTTTCATAAGGAGGAAAAATGAATGAAAAACAAAAAGTTCTAATGACAATGAAATGACATAAAACAGAAGAACAATTTAACAAATGAAAAATGATGGAAAAGAATGAAATTGTCCCATGGATATGATGTTAAAGGATCCTTCAGGCTTATTAGAGCTTTGGTCTTATTTGTGTAGTTCTGGACTTCATTTCTAGCAGCTGTGATAACACTGTGCTCGTCCAAGTAAGAGCTTAGATCTGGACACACAAAAACACACGTCACCTTCAAAAACAGGGTATGACCATTACTGATGTATGACCATGGCAACTGTTGCAAATGCTGCAACCGCTATGATAAAGTTATGTTTAGGGACAAGATAGATCGATATCACTCTTATGTCTGAACACTGAACTGGAGACAATAAGCTTACCTTAGCATAAAGGCTGAAAACAGTCAGACACAGCTAACCTGGCTCTGTCTTCTTTTATGGTTGGTAATAGACTATTGTCTGTATGACTGCTGAAACCGCTATGATCAAGTTTCATTTAGAGACAAAAAATATGTTTCTTTCTGCAGACTATTGTTTGTATGACAGCTGCAACCATTGCAACCGCTGTATGACAGCTGCAACCGCTACAATCAAACTTCGTTTAGGGACGTTTATTGCTTCAGAGTTAGAGGAGAAGATCAATACCTCTCTTATTTCGGGCTGTTAAACAGGAGACAAGTGGCTTAGCTTAGAATAAAGACTAGAAACAGGGGAAAACATCTAGCCTGGCTCTGACCTGCTTCAAGGTTGGTAATGGACTATTGTCCATATCACCGCTGCAACTGCTTCAACCGCTGCACCCACTACAATAAAGTTTTGCTCAGGGACAAAAAATACTTGTCTAAAGAAATAGTTTGATGTTTTGGGAAATTCGTTTATTTGCTTCAGAGTTAGCAGGGAAGTTCATTACCACTCATATCTATCTGTTACACTGGAGACAATTGGCTTATCTTAGCATAAAAACTGAAAACAGTCAGCTAGCCTGGCTCTGTCCTGTTTTATGGTTGGTAATGGACTATTGTCTGTGTGACCACTGCAACCGCTACGACACAGTTTTGTTTAGGGACAAATACTAATCACCTAAAGGAATATTTTGGAAAACATGTTTATTTGCTTCAGTTAGAGGAGAAGATTGATACCACTCTTATTTCTGTCTATAAAACAGGAACCATGGAATATTGTCTTCATGACAGCTGCAACTGCTACAATAAAGCTTTGTTTAGGTGCGAAAAAGGTCTGAGGGGAAGATTGTTACCACTGTTGTTTCTGTCTGTTAAATAAGATACAATTAACTTCCATCCAGCATCATTTATATATATTTATTTATCAATTTCTTGGCCAGGCTCTCGTCTACCCTAACTACGACTCCTGTGCCAAGGCATTGTAGTAGCGACAGGCATCCAAAAGCCTCCCCTCTACCCTAACCCTAAGGCCCTCGTCTATTCTCAATCTGGGCTTCGCTACAGCTGCTACTCCAACACCATTGCTCTCAGGGCCCTTCAGACCATTTAAACTTTATTCCCTCCAGGTTCCATTCTATAACAATCTTACTTTGGTAAAGGCTGGTTCACATACAAATCTAACCTCAGTTATAGCTATTATAGCTATTCCATTGGATTATACAAGTTTCACATTCAGTATATTTATAATGCATAGTATATTTTAGTGAGAATTTACTACAATAGTGTCTTCCAGGAAGACTCCAGGAACAGTCTGGTGCTGGTAGATGAATTTTCTTATCTTTGGACAGAGCTAGCCTAGCCGTTTCCATAATAACTGATAACGACATGACACATCTTCCATCTCTGCTCCTGACAGACGACAGTAACAATTCAGATGACCACTAGAGGTCCTCATCATTTTAGACAAACAGCTAATACTGTTTTTCTGATGGGCACAGTCTCAAAACATGAGCAGTCAGATGATGAGGCAGGTTGTAAACAAGTTAACAGTTTAGCCAGATAATGAAGACCTATTTATCTGAAGTTAAAACTAAAGATGGATAAACCTACAAAAATAAGACCAAAGTTTTAATAAATAAGATTGATCCTTTAAATGTAAAGAAATGAGAGACAACTTCACAAAAGCTTTTGGTCACATACCTTGTCCGAGGAGCCATTATCCATCTTTGCTTGAGCTACAGAAAAGAGAGAGAAATGGGCTTTAAATTTGAATTTGAATTTCTCCTTTAAATCCACTCGAGTGAAATAAAATACGACTTTTGCTTCCAAGTGTGTGTCTATTTACATTCACATGGCAAAAATAAATGAAGTGAAAGTGGTGATGTAGGGTGTGGCGGCATGCAACGTGACCCGTAATGTACACATAGTGCACGTAGAAATCAATAAAGTGGCTTTTTCAGGGGGGCTGCATAACCAGCAGAGTGAGCAGAGATGGAGAGATGAAACAAAAAGCTAAAGTGGGGAGGGAGGACAAGCTTCTCCTCAGGTCAAAGTTACCGTCCATAGAAAAAATTCAGAGGGAGAGTGCTGCATAACATACGGCAGAAGCTGCGTTATAAATCAAACAAGTGGAAGGAGTTAACTGAGGAGGGCTGGTTCTGAACTGGTGAACATGACAGCAAACAGACCTTTGAAAATAGCGACCGGCACCAGAGACTTTCTGGCTGGAGAGCTTTGGGGGGGTGTTTTCTGGAGTTCAGCGGTGCCGGTGGTCTGAGCCACACTGCTCCTCATCTCTGAGTCATTAGAAATGTCAGGCTTTGAATAGCTGGCCCTATGCAACGATGAGTCACCGCTGCTGTTTTCAGCTGCCGTGTCAGATGGCATTTTGGTAAAAAGGCTCTCCTTCTCGGAAATGTTCCTACTGCTGTTTGCTGGATGATCTTCTGGATGGGAATCAAAGCTAGATTGTGACAGGCTTTGGGTTTGAGGGGTCTGTTGTGTTTTTGGAGCGACATTTCTGCTTCCAGAGTCACTGCAGGACTTTAAAGCTGCTCCATCACAAGACACTCCATCTTTTATTTGTTCTTGGCCTTGATTAACCCACAACTTTCGGTCTCCGATGGATGTCAGGTCTTCCACGGCTGTGCTCCTGACTAAGGACGGGTTGTTCATTTCAGTCAGGCACTCGGAGGCATCCAGGCTGATCGCCCTCTGAGGGTCCACAGCTCCGGCCCACTCCGGGCTCCCCCTGCCGGCCTGCACATCCCGTCTAATCTCTGACCTGCTGCTGAGGTCTTCAGAGGCCCATAAAGAGTCACTCAGCCTCTTCCCACACTCTCCCACCGCCTCGTTTCCTGGGTCCTGAGAGCAGGAAGCTCCCATGAAGTCAACGCCCTCCCCGGCGGCTCCGTCTACAGCAGGCTTTGATCCATCGCCCGCAAACACGAACTCACTGTGGACTCCAGTGCCAGGCTTTGCTAATTTGTTTGGAAAGCAGATTAATGATGACATTCACAGCACTTGTTTGCCATCTCCCCATTGAAACAAAAAATAAAGAAGGGATGTCCATAAGGAAAATAAAAGACTCTTGTATTTCATTAACCAGGAAAAAAAAAAAAAAAGACAGATCTATAAAAGGCGATATGCAGGACTCATGAACTGAGAGGTGATTAATGGTGGTTGGTTTGTTAAGAATATACTTGAGTTCACATTAAAATAAAATGAAATGGAAATGGACAGTAATGCATCACACTGGGGTGACAGACAAGATGATGCATTCCAGTGAACATAATGGACAACAGAGCACTGACATATTTTCACTGCAACAAGGTGATTAAAATGTGATGCAACGTCTTTCTGCTGCTGACTCTGCAACATGATACATTCTCCACAGAAGACTCTGAACTTGATAAAGCAAAAATACTGAAGAGCTTTTAAAAATCTGTACAGTATGGAGTCCGGAGTGTGCCAAGGGAATAATTATAAAAACTTTGACAGTGTTTGAAGATCAGTTGATAGATTTATAAAAGCCATTATACACTGATTCAATCAATTGGCATTTAGGTAAATGCAGTGTCCTCTTTTAAATCTCTTGGCATTTTCTGATGGTATTTATTGTAATTGTTAAAATTATTTTCTCGTTTTATAGATTATGGTTTTTATTATTTTTCTTTTATTCTTTGTCTTAACTGTAAAGCAATTTGTAACTTTATTTTTTATTTTATTTATTTATTTTTTTTTTTTTAAATAAAGGTGCTATATGAATGAATTTTTTTTTGTTGGTACATTACAGTCATTTTAGCAATTAAAAATTCTATCATCAAATTGATTATTGAATTAAAATGGAATCACAAAAGTGAATCTAAAACTGATTTTAATTTTAAAAAAGTATGAAGTTTTTGGCCACTAGGGAGCAGCACAACAAACACAACACTGACTTCACCTTGTAAAGTTGATATAGTGGAACTTAGCAAACAGTTGTCTATTTACTTTTTAAAGTTAAAGGATTTGAATAGCTAAATGGCAAATTTTTTTATGTTTAGTTTATGAATGTGTCATTTAAATGCAACATTAATTAATCAATTTATAATTACAGGTTTTTTTTTTATATCATGAATGTGTCTATTAACTGCTATATTTAAATGAGTCCATAAAAAAAGTCTATAATTATTCAGGCAGGACACTCAGACTCTTTGATCCAAGAACAATATAATAAATCTTTAAGGAACACACTATAATAACCTGACAGCAGACAACAGCTGCTTCTGTCCACCTGTTACTCTAAGTGTAGTCATATCTATCTCCTGCAGTAAATAAATACAGCCTGAGTGCAATCAATAAAACATAAAGCAGCCTACCTGTTGAAGCTGCTCCTCCTGCTGCTGATTGAACATGATGAGACAGATGGAAAGACATGAGAGCACGGTCAGTAATGAGTTCCTGTCATTCACGACTGATTAATACACTCACTACGAAGAAATCAATACAGAGCCCACATACAGCGCCTCTTCAGTTAATGCACAAAAGCCCAAAGCAAATAACAGTTAGATAAATATATCATTCAAAATCATAGGGATGAATATGCAAAGGCACAGAGCGGTTTTTATTTAAGTCCTGCTTGGTGCAGCAGTACCACACCTAAGCTGGTGCTCCATGTGGTACTTCAGCTGTTTTTAACATTATTCTGGCGTCCTTCTCGACCGGGAGCGCTGCATCTGTTTAACAGATCACAGGAGTCTTAAATCTGCCTGTGGTTTGGCCAGTGCTTTCATTCTGAAATAGCCAGGATGTAACCATCTTTTTGTTTTAAAAAAAAAAAAAAAAAAAAAAAAAAAAAGGACATATTTGTCTCTGGAGTCTGCTCATGATCATGTTGCAGCTCTGAGAGGAGTCAGAGTATAAAGGGTCAGAGCAAGCATGAAAAAATAAAAATGAAAAGAAGGAAGCCGAGGGGAAAACAAAGCCAAACAAAGTGTTTTTTCCAACCATGATGCTGAAAGAAAAAGAAGCTTCATTTTACAGTCAGGACAAACACAAGAGCAGCAGGAAGGTTTGGTCATGAAACTTAGAGCAACAGTCTGACATGTTGGAAAATACACTTGTGTGATTAGAGTTAGATGAGACGATCTATATAACTCCCAATATGAAACCACAGTTAGCTTAGCTTTGCACAAAGACCGGAAGCAGAGGGATACGGGTAGCCTGGCTAAAGCTCTCTAATGAACATGTTATATCTCGTGTGTTCAATGTGAAAGAAAGCTGAAGTGTAACAAAGAACTTGTGATTTCATGGAGGGGGACTATTTCTTGGCAGCTTGGCAACTTAAAGATGACGACAGGAAGTTACTGCTCCCGGCCAAGAAATAGTCCGGTACAAAACCCAGTGTAAAATCAGAAATTGTCCTTTTTACACATTGGTTTTTGTGCCTTTTAAAAAAATAAGATACAACATGTTAATTGATTTGCTGTTTTTCACTTGTTTTGTTCAACCAACCGTCCAAAGGTCAGATATTCAGATATAAAACAGACATCTGACGATGTGACCTTGGACTGGGATGGACATTTTTCACAATTTTCTAACATCTTATAGACTAAATGATCAATAAATTAATTGAGGAAATAATCAACATACTAATTGATAAGGAAAACAATCGTTAGTCAGATTTAATTTCCGTTTCTCAGCACATATTGTGTTTCAATGCATGTAGAGATAGAAAATAAGATGTAAAAAGCCAACACATCCACACCAGTGTGTCCAGTGAAGGCATAGCAAACTGGTCTCAGTCTTCCATCACAGTCCCAGTGAGACAGTGAACAGGCCGACTCCTAGACTGGTGAAGTAACAGGGCTTTACTGGGACTAGTAAGTGTCAATTTAACTGGTGCATTTCAAATTGTAAATCCCCTGGTCAATTAATTAATCAGTCAATTGAAAGAAAATTCATCCGCAACTATTCTGACAATCAATAACGTTGTTTTTCAAGCACAAATACAAAACATTTAATGATTCCAGCTTCTCAAATGTGAAGATTTGCTGCTTTTTTTTTTGGCCTTACATTATTGCTAACTCATTATTTTTGAGTTGTGGATGTCAGCTTGTGCTCTTTTTTCACTGTTTTCTGATGTTTTATAGAGAAAATGATTCATCAATTAATAGAGAAAATAACAGACAGACGGAGCCAGGCTAGCTGTTTCCACATCTTTCTAGTCTTTGTGCTAAGCTAAGCTAAGCTAAGCTAACCAGCTACTTCATATTTATCATACAGACATGATCGTGGTATCAGTCCTCTCTCTCTTGGCAAGAAAGTGAATATATTTCACAAAATGTCAAACTATTCTGAAGAAAAGATGCGAGAAAAACAAAATGAAGGCAGAAGCAGCTGAAAAAAAGAGGCAAGCAGCTCAAACACAGACGGCGTACCAAGCTGCCCCTCATCTCCACACGAGGTGCGCTCCATTTCTGAGAGCTCAGACACAGCTTCGACACCACCCGTCTCTGCAAATGTCTCTGCTGCTGTGGGATAAATACATGTTAGTCAGTTTATTTACGTGGATCCACATTAGCTTCCACCATGGCAGGTATTAATCTTCCTGGAGTTCATACTCTTAAAATACATGATAAAAGACAAATAGTTAAAAAAAAAAAAAAAAAAAAAAAAAAAAGAAAAAAGGAGAAGGTAGCATCATTTTAAACACAGTCAACCAAGAAGCAGCAGTATTCCAAGCAGCTTTAAGTTCACAATGAGGAATTTAGGGATGTAACAGTACAGGTATTTGGGCCGTTCGGGACAGGATGTCCGGATCAGTTCGCATTGTGATCCAAATGAATAGAATCTAGCTTTAACCATGCGTAACCATTACGTGCATAACATTTTGTGTTCTGATGGCCAGTCTACGACACGTTAGCGAATAAAGTCGTATTCCCTCTCTCACTGTGGCTATCAGAAAAAAAAAATGCTTCACTTTAATGGATCTTAATTTTATTATTATCATATTTATATTATTATATATTATAATTATGTCTAATTATATTTGCCACTGGGTTACAAGTTTACAAGTTTACAATTACACATTTATGTTTACAAGTGAAATTCACAATAAATTTGAAGAAATGTAATGTCTCTTTTTTTCCTTCACTGTACTAAAAATATATCAAACTGTGAATTCAAAAACGAGGTATGTACCGAAATGTGAGTTTTGCACACCATTACACCCCTAGAGGAATTAGCAAACTGCAGTTACGTAATAAACAGTGGGATAATTATGCAGCTGATCAGAGAATGAATGAGGTGCACCTGATAATATCACGTTCTTTATAAACAGGGTAGCAAGCCAAAGTGAAGTGAAGTGTTTACTATCCATTACAGTGGACATCTTAAAACTCGTCTGGCAGCCTTGTTCTGGATTAGATGAAGCCTGTTGAGGTCTTTCTTGTTGTAGCAGATCATATGACTCCACAACAGGAGTTAATAACAGACTCCATGACTGATGAAGTGACAAGAGAAGAAATTAGGAATCGTTCAGCCTTAAATCTCAACCTCTCCAAGCTTACTCAGCTAAATCTTCTCCTCCGACCTCGTGTCGGGTCACTTGTGGTATTTCTCATGTTCACACACTCAGGAGCTGTTAAACAGATCAAGGAGCCCCCTTCACCGCTGACGGCCGCTCCCCTCCTCCTCCAGCTCCACTCTGGACAAGCTGTCACTCTCAGTGTTTATGATCAAAGCCTGGCCTGACCCAGACCGGAGCGACCGTGGCTAATTCTTACAGTCGCACACAGAGCCGGTGTTTTCCACGTCAGTCAGCGAGGCTGTGGTGATTGTACATGTTCTTATTGCACTTTGTGTGTAGTGACAACGCAGCTACATGTGCCAGGAGGCTATAAATACACCAGACAAATTAGCAGCTTTAAAGCGTACAAACAGGCAGGAAGGTTAAGAGGTGGGAAACTGTGAGGTGGATGAAAATCAGCAAACCAAGATTCACATTTCTGCAAAAACATCTCTAAAACAAAGAAAGGTTATTTGTTAAAAAAGGAGAAAGCGAACTGATAATCTGCACACATGCTAAATGTGGGTTAATTTTTGTTAATACAATCTTTGGTTTTCAAGCAGGCTGGGGGGGGGGGGCGTACCGGGTGTCACCTCGTCCTCACCGCTATCTGCCTGAGAGAGTTCAGACACAGATTTCAGGCCGTTCTCACTGAGCGCTGCTTCGCTGTCTGTGGATTAAAGGTAAACTGGGAGTCAAGCTCGAGGCTGATCATGAAGGAAACTGACAACGGCAGGAGACACAGGTGAAATCATGCACATCTGATGTTCATGTGAGCTGGGAAATAAAAAGTTAAATGGTTAAAACCTCAGCAACAGTCTGCATGTTTATATATGACACACATTTTTGAGCAAATACCTTGATTTTTAAAATAATGTGACAATATATCGAGGATGATTAATGTGAAATTCATGTAGCTGATCATTTCCCACCCAGTCAGACTGATTTACCTCCACTACAGTCACATAAAATCAGGGTTGTACTGTGTAACTGTAATGCATCATATAAAACATAGAAAATATCACATTTAAATTGTAATAAAATATCAAAATTTAAAAAATAATTAAGATCAAGTCTTGTATTACAACATGAACACAACAACACTGTTATTGATGGACTACAGTCTCAGTATTCTGGTTCTGAGGGCCGTTCAAGTCACATCTGAGTTACCGTAATTACCAGATTCCAATTTTAACAGTGCTGATGTAAAGATCCAAAATTGAGAATCTAAAATAAATCCAAAATATTGACCCTTAATGATACTGAAGTGCCTGAAAACCAAACACAGATGCCTCACATCAGCCAAAGTCGTTAGATGCAATCAAACCCACATTAACCTGATATATAAATACAGAACTAAATTGTCACTACATTGCAGTCATGCAATCATCACGGGGGTCCGACATGAACATATTATTTCCCGCCAAAGTTTTCTGGTGGGTGGGACCCATTTAGAAAATGGTGATCATACAAACTTCACTGCAGCTCTGTGCACAACTACAGGTGTTTCCAGTTACAGCTGATCAGACCTCTGCTCAGCCCGGTTTACTGAGGAGAGCAGGAAAAGCTCCTGTACATGAGAATTTACCTGAATGAACTGTTGTTATTGTTTCACATATTTGTAGACAAGTGACCACAGGTGTCTTCATCAATTTGACAACACGTGCGCTGTGCAGGGACACAAAGGAATGACACTAAAAAGTGTTGAACCATGCTGGGACGCACTTGTTCAACGCTTTGTGACTTTTGAAGATAAAAACATCCAACAATAAGTGCACATGGGTGTATCATAAGACATCCATGCAAGTGCGTCCCAGCCGGGTTCATCACCTTTTAGTGTCCCCTGGAAACGCTTCTGTTGTGTTGTGTGTATCTGCAGCACACGTGTTGTCAGATTGATGAAGATGTTTTCTGAAATCGTTTGTGTTTTCTGAAGTTGCAGTGCGTTGGGCCCTCAGGGCCACCGTAGAATTCAAGGTTATATTTTGTATATTTCAGACATGAAATAACTAAACCGTCTTTAAACCCATAAAACACAAATACAGTTCCACACTTCATTCAAACAAACCTTCACCACACCACTAACCTCACACTACAAATACTACTGCTGCACTACTTGGCTATGTCTCCTACTCAGACCAATCAGATACTCACTGTGTGCTTCACTGCTGTTTACCTCTGCGGACGGACCTGACCCTGCGCACCGCTTCCTGTTTGCGTACGAGACGATGGAGAACGGGAACGGGGAGAACGACTGCACTAGTGAGGGCTGTAAACTGGGGAACGCTAGGCTACGTACTAATTGGCCATATGGTTGATCGGGGGGTAAGAAAGAGGGAAACAGGCCTGAAACTGATGATCAGCTACAAGCTGAGCACAATCTGTCAGGACGGTTATTATTTTACTAACTCAAACAAACCACTCCCCTCGACATTTATCTGCTGGTTTTCACAGTAATAATCCTCCTAGTCTTCAAATATCATCCTCCCTAAAAAGTGGATGTTTTCTGTGCTGCGTTCAAAGCCTGATTGTTTATGAGTTGAATTGGGAGCGAACAGTGGCTCAGGACGGAGACAGGGCTCGTTCTGAGGGCTCTGACCCAGATGCCTGGATTACAGAGCACAGTGCAGCTGCAGTCAGGCACTCAGGCCCAGTCAAGCATGTCTTGTATCCATTATGTAAAGAGGGATTAAAACAAAGCACAGTAGAAACTCTGGGTCCCGGCCTCTGCCCCGGCTCTTTACACACAGACTACACTGACTTTTAGGAAACTGTGCGAGGACGTTTTCTCTTTTAGATCATCTCCTGGGATTGAAGCTCCAACATGAAGCCACAGAGACTTGACAGAGGGTTGAGTTGACCTTTAACCTGTGGATCCCAACGTTTACCCACATATCAGCTGGGTCCTATTCATCACCTACTGTAATCAATGGTTCAAAACAGATCATAATGTAGTTTTAATCAGATATAAGGAGACCTTTTACTTCTACTACTTCTTAATAATGTATGGTACAATAGACGACGCATTTATGTAGTAATTATTTTTATTTTTTAATTTATTTTAATTATCATTATTATTATTTTAAATGATTTAATATTGTATTATTATTCCATCTCATTTTACATGAATGTTTTTAAATGTTTTCATGTTCATTTTATCTCTTCTCATGTGAAGCACTTTGCACCACATTTCTTGTATTAAAAGTGCTATACAAATAAAGTTTATTACATTATTAATAATTAAAACTATGTTATATTATATTGTCATTCATTATCTGTTTATACAACACTATCATGTATATAAATGTTTATATTCAGCTAATAAATGCTAAATTGGAGGTTTCTATTAAATTTTAAATGTACATTTTGTTTATGATAAAATCATGTCTGGGCGGGGTCATTATTGTCATTATTGTCATTATTGTCATTATTGTCATTATTATCATCGATCTTCATCTGGTCCAGACTTACAAAGTTTTAAATGAACTGGCTCCTTCCTGCAGCTCCATCTCATTACACTGTATCACGACCTTCACCTTCTCTTCATGTCAGTTATTTAACTGCTCCAAGATTTGCTAAAAAAAAACTTTCAGCAGTAGGTTCTTTGCTCATCAGGCTCCACTTCTTTGAGTTAAACTCCTTATGCAAATTCAGGAAGCAGCAGATTTAAAACTCCTCTTTTTTCCTTTATGCTACAAACGCTGCTGATGTCACAGATTCTACTATGTTAATGTTGCTCAGTCATGTTCATATATTAACATTCTGTGTGTATTTTTACGTGCGACGTGTCACAGTTGTGTATCTCCTGTTATATTGAAGCTGAACCGTCAGTGGAATCATATGATTTGATCATTCTCCACATTTTTGTTAATAACTTAATACTTTAATCACAATATAATTAGTTATTGAAGAGTTTGATGACAAATGACAAATGTCTGTTACTGTTGTTATAACAGCCAGTCACTCTCACCTGTAATGACAATATGATAGGAAGACATTGCTAATGATGCGTCATCTATCTCTGTATCTGCCATGTTTACCTTCACAGCATTGGAAAACATTAACTTAAGGAATCATCTCTTTATGGGCTTTATGGCACCAGTTTGTCTGTATTTCCCATGTCTGACCTTTCATTTTGGTGTCTCCAGGGCTTCTGTGTCCCATCTGGACCCCGTTCTCCTGGTGGTGCTGGTCACTGATGGTCATGTTGGCTAAGGAGGCGCTCATGGGGTCTCCAGAACTGTAGCTGTTCGAGGCGTTGTTCGCGTACTCCATTGCCAGTCGCAGGTCAGGCTGCAGAGGAGCACAACCCCAGAGCAACATCAATGACTGATGATCAGGACAGGAAGTGTCTCATTACTGTGTTATATGACAAGTTAAGAAATGTAACATGCAAGCCAGTTAACAAGGACAAACACCTGGTTTTAAAGATTAAATATAATGATGGCGCACTTCATGGACACTTCTCACTCTTCCGGTGCACAACCCAGTCCGTCACCTCCAAATGTAAACAGACACTGTGTCTGTGAAAACCAGTTATTTATACATCCTGACGTGGGGTCGGCGCTTCATGTTACAGCCCCATAGATAAAAATAGTTCCTCCTGCTCATGTGCACGCCGTCCTCACTTTCTAAACACCCCCTGACAACCTCTGGGACCCGCTTGACCTGTGACAAAACTTGTGCAGCACTTCACCGCCATATTTCAGCACAGAATGACTCATGAAGATGCCAATACTGCATACTGTACCACAGGAAGTGGACGTTACTGTCCTGACATGCTCCCTCAACAGGCGAGATGCGAGTTGCGTCAAATCTCATAAAAAGAGGATTACATATCGGATTAAACCCAAGCCTCTGGTTACATCAGTAGTTTTCAGCTTGAATCATATTTTTTTTTTCACTGCCCTCTCACACAATCACTTTCACTATTACACACTACACACACACATACACAAACTTATAACCCGAGCCAGTGCAGACAGCTTATGGCATAATCAGTCTCGGCATCCAAACTGCTCTTTCTGTGTTTGTATGGCGATGCAGATTTACCGGCTCCTGATCTTTAGTTTCACCCTCATGCCCACTTTGGCACATAAACACGGGTCTGTTTAATCTCTCTGAGGTGCTGCTTAAAGCCTGCACCAAACAAAAAATACATTACACCATTAGTATATGAAATTATCATGGACCAAAATTGGAGAATTGAAACTGCATTGTTTATATATTGTATTCTGTATGTGGTGAAAAGTCCACTCCTCTACATTTCAGGGGGTGATATTGTACTTTTTACTATACTAGATTTTATGAGAGAGATATATTGATGTGTCACTTTACAAATTAAGATTTTACATTTTAAAAAATATATGTAAATGCAACACATTTTTAAATGTGACTACCATCCTTTCTGGCTTGTGGGCACCTACAAAATAGCATCTAGCTGAGACCCCTTGTCTTGTTTGTCTATAAGTTGTTATCTGTTATCACAGACTTTTCTCCTCTTAAATAACTGTTTAGCGGCTCTGAGAATATGTCATTCTACCGTTTTTAACTGTGGCTGGTCAATAAAGGAGCTATTTGTAAGTTTTGCTATAGCTACATAGCTAACATTAGCATTAGCAGCTGTTTACTTACCAGTCTAGAGGAAACGTTGCAAGTTCAGCATCAAACTTTATTCCTTTACTCACCAAGAGCTGTCTCCAGCAATTTAAAACACTAATTTTAACTCTTGTTTTGCTTTTATTTCTATAGCTTATTTTCTTCTACTGAAGTTTGCATGCTAACCAGCTAGCCCCTGCCCGAGTCACTGTCTAGCTCTTGCCAAGACTAGTAAATTAACAGCTGCTAATGCTAATGTTAGCTATGAAGAAATAGCAAAACATACCTATAACTTCTTTTAGGCCAAAAGAAGAAGATATCAAAAAAAGTCTAAAGAATTTAAACTTCTTTGTGTGTCAGATCTTTGTTTTATCTTCTTTTCTCTCCAATTAAACATCTCATGACACCTCAGATTTATGTTGTTGGAGGCACTAGATCACTAAATATTAGCTAACTGTATCCAAAATCTAATGTTATTTATAATAATCTGTCACATCAGGAGTCAAGTACTTTTATTTCTCATATTTGAAGTGGATTTATTTGCACTGCAATACTTCTGTATAGTAGGATTTTGAATGTAGGACTTGTACTTGTAATGTAGTAACCTATTGTTGTGTTGTTGTAAAGGATCCGCGTACTTCCTCCTAAACTGTTCCTCTTTAAGCTCTTGTTTAACACCACTGCAGCGCTGTGTGACTGCACCTGATGCAATTGTCTCTTTACAGAGGGCAATGCCTAAAGTGTTGCTGTGGTTACTCCACCCTATAAAACCTAGTCTAAAGCTGCACTTGGCTCAGCTATGTGACCTCTCCTCTGTGTACCTTCATATCTCCTGACCTTGGCTCTTTACACATCATTCCACGCTCAGCACAAACGTCATGAATTGGAATAAGTGGAAACTAAAAACACTTTAAAAAGGAAAGCAAGCAAAAATACACTCAAGTGAAAATATAAAATGTTAAAGGATAAATATGGAAACATTATTGTCCACAAAATACCCAAACCAACAAAGTGTTATCTGTGTGTCCAGAGCCTGTTATATCTTATTCCACTGAGCCATAGAGCGCCTCTGTTTCCAGAAACTATTAAAAACATATCAATGAGCCGTACTGTTGCACTGGGTGACATATTCCTTCATTAACATAAACACACGCTGCAGTTTACTTTGACTCAGTCCCACACACACACACACACACACACACTGTCCTGATGCTGGAAATACTCACTAGAGCACCAAACGTGGATTAATCCGCCACTGAAAATAGTCCCCAACAAATACAATATTTTCTCCTGTTTGAGTTACGTTTGTTAAAAATTGCAGTGCCCAGCTGTTTTGGGAAATCAATTAGCCTTTTTAAAAAAAAGTTAAATTACATATTTGTGAGCTGCTTTTAAAGATTTACAACTTCAGACAAGGGAGCGGACGGATTTGCCGTTACGTTGAGTTCATGTTAGCCAGTTTCTGTTTGGTAGGCGTTGTTAATTTTAGTCCAGCCAATCAGCAGCAAGTCGCTCATCCATCCCGCCACCGTTGTTTTCAGCTGGCACATGAGTAGCGGTCGTTAGTAGCAGATAACTTAGTGTTTGTTAGGAGTTGTTATTTCTTTAAATTGACTCACATCAACCTGCACAGCGGCACTGATTTCTCCCACGCTTGTCGACATTTTCATGGCCTTATTTTTCCTCACTTTTCTGGCTGTGACACAGGAACATGACATCCCCATTCCCATTAATCTCAATCCTGCATAGAAAACTCCAAACAGGCAGGCAGCCGTCAGTCAGCACAACACCAGACCTATCTGCCCAACAACTCTGAGGCTGAGAGCCACAGGCGGGGAAAGTAAGATGGACAGCGCTGGGAGACGGACTAATGCATTGTTGGTTTAAAGCTTTTTGTGGGATTTGTTGTCACTAACAAAAATATAAACAAAACCAGTTCTAGAGTTTTTCTTTTTTTTTTTTTTTCTTTTTTTTTTAAAAAAAGGGGGAGGTCCCAATATCTTATCAATGGTAGAGTGACATTTGTGTGTCCCATAGAAAGTCTGATGAATAGCGTACTCTCAGTCCTCACACACAGCTCCCGGACAAAACTCCCATTGTAGCATTACACATGACAGAATCCAAACAAGACGAGAGCTGCACCCTTGCCAACGCAGACAATCCCTCTGAGAGTTCGTTCACTCTGCATCCGGGAGCTCGGGCGGTTAGAGAGCAAACAAACTCAAGGCTGATAAGAACCGAGTCCTTCAGCTGATAAGTGTATGTACAGAGGAAATATAGATTAGTCTTTATCATGGTTATATTTACAGGAGTTGGTTTGATGCTAATGTAAAGAACAAAACGCCATTAACAGCTCTACAAACTATAGAGCTTTTATTCTCATGAGGACACCAGTTCTTCAGTCTTTGTGCTGACGCAGACGGGGCCAGACCCTCTTGATAATTTGCTTCGGGACAAAACAGAAGCACACAAATTTCACCTGCTGCAGAAAGGGAACGTGACAGCGCTCTTTGTCGCAGCTTCATGAGGGGGAAAGGGCTGAGAGGTCTGCTGATGCAGCTTGTCCTTCTAAGGGGCGTGTGAAAATGTAATCTTGGCACAGGCCCCGGCTCTGCAAGGAGCACGGTCAACAGAGGATGTTGACACAGCTCCAGGAGCATGCAGCAAGACATGCAGGCTGAAACTCTGTGTTTGCAAAGTGTGATGACCCAAAGCGGAGCAAAATATAGAAATGGACGTTTGGAGTTTTTGTCAAGTCTGAAAAATGAAACCTTAATATGTCACAGTGACGTCATCAGGATTATCTGAGATTCAACTTGACTTTACAAATTCATTTATTTCAGTTTGCTTTAGAAAAGGAGGTTTGGAGTTACAAAGACCTGTGGATTTACCATGAAGGGATGGTCAAACACAAATAGTTGTATTATGGGAAATGTAGTTATTTTCATTATTGAGTGATCTGCTGATTATCTTCTTGATTAGTCTATAAAATCTATCAGAAGAGAGTCAAAAAAGCCCCTAACAGGATCTTATAGGCCGAGGTGATGTCTTCTAAGTTGCTTGTTTTGTTGGATCAACAGTAGAAAACATTTAGATGTTCAGTTTAGTTTCATATTAGAAGAAGAAAACATGGAAATCTTTACATTTCAGACACTGGAACTAGAGAATTTCTGGCATTTTTGCTTGAGAAATGATTTAAATCAATCTGGTGTCAAAATGGTTGCTTTTCAGCCAACAATTAGTTAATTAATCAGCCAAAAATGAATCAATAATCAGTTTTGATAAATGATTAATTATTATAGTCATTAAACCAAACCAAAATGTCAAAAAACTTCTGCTTCCATCTTCTAAAATCTGAGGATTTTCTGCTTTTTACATTAGTTTAAACTAAATACCTTTATTTCTGGACATTTATCAAACCTCATTAGATTAATCAAAGAAATCATCTACAGATTAAATTATAATGAACATAATCATTAGTTACAGCTGTACATTAATCAATCAATCGCAGAGAAAGCAACTGGAGTAACCCAACGATCTTCATCATAAATGACAAAGAAAAGCAGGAAATCCTCACATTTCAGAATCCAGATCCAGACCCAGATAAATTATTAATCTGCTGTAAAAAAAAAAATGTTGGTTTTCTGCTTCCATCTTCTAAAAATGTCAGGATCTGCTGCTTTTCTCTATTTTACATCATTTCAAACTGAAGCTTCTATGAATGTGGGAAACTGTGATGAACATTTGTCACTGACATTTTACAGACCAAGCAAAACAAACGACCCGATTCACAGACAAAATGAACATCATAATGAAAATAATCTTCATCTGCAGCCCCAGATCAATGGACTTATTGTTTCAGCTCTACTGCATCTCACAGAATGCAACCTAAGCTGTAAACATATGGTGTCTTCAGGGAGCGTGGATGTTAAAGGGTTTATCTACGAAATGTTCAACCTGCTTGTATCGTCTGAGCATGTTTAGTGCATAATGTGTATATTTAGCATTTTTCCTTCAAAACTGTTCATTAATTTTATGTCATTTCGCTAATTGCTCATCGTTTCGGTGCTAAACCAGATAAAAGCCACAAACAAAGGGTTGTGTCTGAAGCTGTGCGGTGCTGCTCGCTCACCAGCGCTGCTTGTAGCTCAGCTGAGAGACGAGGATGCTGCTCTCATGCTCGACTGCCTCTGTATCTCTGACCTACTTTTCCTCATCATTCCCTCTCTCCGAGTCCTCGCCCAGCCTCCCAGCCCCCGGTGGCCACAGACCGGCTCTACCTTTTCTAATGTGGGCCCGGCCCTGCAGTGGAGCGGCTGACGCTGCAGCCCTGTTTTCCATTTTGCCCTCCGTCTGAACGCTGGAGGGGAAACATCTTGCAGGGGCCCGTCCGCACGGGGCCTCAGCAGCTACAGATACACATGTTTAGGAGTCACATTTTCCATCTTTGTTTTCACACCTCCAGGATGTCCACCACACCCTGCTGCCTCTCCACACATCCTCCTCCCAGTCTAAAGACGCTGCAGCCACTTCAAACAAGACATTTCTTACATAATCAAAGGCAGACTTTCAGCTCCAGTCTGCAGAGGAGTCAAAAACACGTCACTAAAAATCTGTCAGCGTGGAATTCAAACTATGAGGAAGTCTTCTGTGTTTTCACGGTGTGCAGAGCGTTAAATAATCAGATGCTGCAGCTGCTGCTCGTTTCAATATGCACACTAGACCCGGAGCTGCCACACACACACACACACACACACACACACACTGGTGCTACTGGTGCAATGAGCCAAAGTCCTCCATCAGCATGGAGCCAATTAACTGAGCACAAGAATGCAGTTTAAAGCTCGCCGTGGCATTTCTTCTTCTCTTTAACGAGACAACGGAATCAGGGAAAAAGACGTCCAAGAAACTTCTTTTGACGTCGTCACAACTCTCGCAGGTCAATCCTGTCTTTTTCCTACTGTGCACATGAATGAATACACACATGGGTGAAGAAAGGGGAGTTGTTTTACCTGGGAATGGATTTGCACTCAATTATTGGCAATTTGTTGAATGTTGATAAATGTTTTCTCGATTTTCTTTCCTTTAAATGTCAGAAAACAGTGAAAAAAATGTATTTTTCTTTTCAAAAACCAAATATATTTAGTTTAATATCATATAAACCACAGAAAATCAGCAAATCCTCACATTCAGAAGCTGAAACCAGAGAACATTTGGCTCAAAATCAATTGACTCATTGTCTAATTGTTTCAGCTGTGAAGCAGATATCTGAGTCAAACAGTAAATCTGAATGATTTATATAAAAGCTCGAGTGCAGAGACGTAATCTAAGAGATGCTGCTGGTGTTGCCAGCCTAAGCTCCTCGGCCAGGCCCCGTCCAAACAGACTCAGCCACCTCTGGACTGGAGCCTGCGTGAGGCAACGAGCTGACAGCCTTTGCTAAATGCAGCACCACAGCGTGGATTCATTTCATGAGGCTGACGCTGGAGGCCGCGTTGGTGAAGGTGACAACTGGATGAAGTCAGCAGCCAAATTCAGAGGAGCAGGGACTGTTTCAATTAAAGGCTTTAATATGACGATTAGCCTACTGACTACACAACCACGTGCAGTGTTGTAGAGTTCCTTTCAACTGCTTGATGAATGATTTGTTTGGTTTATTGACAATATTGGAAAACATTTATGAAATTCAATAAATCATGTTTGTTATAAACGGAGCCATTAAAGTCCTGGATTTACTTCCATCGTTGTTCCTGGTGTTTTCAAAGGCTTAAGCGTTTATTTTATTCACGTTTACCTGTGGTTCAAAACCCAAAATTAAAAAAGGTAAAATCCACAGATTTTACTCACAAGTCCTTCAAATTAAATGACAAAATACACCTTTGGTCCTCTAGAAAAACAAACCTTTTCTGATCTCATGTCCCATCAACAGGACAGCATCATTCGTCTGCGACTTCTAAGCTGTTCAAATAAAAAATAAATCTGATAAAATAAATAGGTTTTATGACGTGACAATGCTGTGATTAAGCTTTGGTTTAAGTGCAAAAATAACAGTTTGGGTTCAAATAAAAACTTCATTAAAAAAGGTTCATGAAAGCTTCTTCGTCTTGTTTACAATAATAACGTGGTTAAAGAACAATCGTGATCATGATAATGATTAAACGAAGCGACGTTGGCTGTCGGATGGAAACAGGAAACAAACAGCGTTGACCGTCTGATGACACAGTGACGTCCTCAGGGTTACCTCGGCCTGAGCTTGAAAATAGGTTACAAATGATGGTGTATTTTAGCAACATTTCCACTGATAGAAGTTGGGCAGTTCTGTGTGTAATAAGCAATATATTACTACAGCTTTCACTCCTGCTAATGCACAGAGCAGCCATCTTGGATTTTGCAGTTTTCCAATTTTCTGAGTTCAGGACGCCTTCCGGTTGAAATTTCTGACTGGGAATTCAGAAATTCCAACCTTCAGGTCAAATTGAACGCACCATAAAGTCAGGATAGCTTGGCTTGGTAATGAGTGGAGCGCCCTTTAATAGTATATTACCTTGTGAGCCCTTCACTGACAGTATGGACGGGAGAATTGGTTACAGTAGCCTATGGTTCATATGGACAGGTAAAAAATATCTGAACCTTAATGTGAACAAGTTGAGCAGTTCTCTGGGAGGGAGGGGCCACTAGAGATCCTGTGTGTGTGCATACCAGTGCGTCTCTCCAGTAACAACTTGTGCCAAAGCGCTGCAGAAACTTGCAGAAGGCCTGTCTGCTCTGTCTATCAAAACAGTAACAGAAAGACACCGAGGTGTCTGTCTCTCATGCCTCTCAGCGGATCATCATCTGGCCGCTCGGAATGGCTTCAAGCTGCGGTTACAGACTACAGTCCCCGCCTTGTAGCAGAAATCGATGTAACGAGGGCGCTACGAGAACAAAAAAAAAAAAAAAAAAAACCCCACGGGGATGGGAAAGAGGTGTGTCCGAGCCGAGGCGAAGAAAGAGCCTCATTCCAGTGCGTCCCTCCACTTCCACCAGACCGCAGGTATTATTTTCACTGGCCTATTGTTTTCATTTGGTTTTACAGAGAGGGTTCATGGTGAGAGGCTTTCACGCACCTACTGTGGATCAGATCGTGTCCGCTGACCCCGGGCGGATTACTGAAGAGCCCATATGTGTCAGATAAGCAGCCCGGTTCACTGCTCGGGCTGTGAGACAAGCGGGAGACGCTGCGCTGCTGTGCGGACACTCTCCACCGTTCATCACATGAAAAATGGGCTTGGCATTTGCGCACATAGGCGCCGCATCATTCCGATTCCCTACATCATCATCATTTACTCTCTTAATAATGGAAGAATATGAACATACAGGAGGTGGTACATGAAGGCATCACACACTTTTTTTTAAAAATTTAAATGCAGGATTTTATGATACATAATAAAGGCAGAAACCTCTTCAGGCCCTCAGATGCAAGAAAGAGGCGAAAGATCCAGAATAACGGGAGAGGAAAAAAAGCAACACACACACACACGCGCGCGCACGCACACACACACACACTGTGCTCAAATGAGACGACACAAAGAAAAGAAGTGGTCACCGCCAATAAACTGGAGTAAATATCAAGAGAGGAATAACATGTCGTCCTCCTGACAGCCTTCAATAATGAGATTATAAATATTCTCGGGGATTAGTCTCGTTACCGCGCGCAAGGACAATATCCGAGTGGCAGGAGAGAAAGCAGAACCTGCTCCAGAGGAGGATGGAGACATTTTTTTTTTTTTTTTTTTTAGCAGAGAAGGACGAGAAAACAAGAAAAGCAATCTGCCCGTGTTAGTGGGGAGGTGACTGCTCTGCTCCTCCGGGGCTGGAGCGATGATGGCTGCAACAAAAACACGTTTCTGTGTTTGTTGTAGAAGAGGATCAATAAAAAAATCTGTTTAGAAAAAAAAAAAGAAAAACAAAAAGCATAAACATGTGAAATAAGCTGCTGCAGGAGAGCGTGCGTTTGCATATGATGCGAGGAAAAATGTCTCATTTCATGTGCATGATATTTCTATACGTGTAACGCACACAGGCCCAACCTCTCCCACCTCATGCAAAAAATATTAAGTGACAAGACGAACGCCGATGGAGGATTTAGCGACGCGGGGCTCGGCTCGCGGGTCTCGTTCCCGTGTCTCGGTGCAGGTCGGATCGATTCAAATAAAAGAAATGTGTCGGGGTTTTTCTTACCTGAGCGCAGACAGCGGTGTTGTCTCTTCAGCGGCAGTCGGTCACCGGGCGCACACACATACACACATACACACATAGACATACACACATACACACGCAGCGTCTCCTCGCAGTGCAGCCGCAGGCCGGAGAGGGGCGCTGCGGAGCGGAGAGGAGCCGGGCGATGACTGGCTGTCCTGAAATGCAACCTGTGTGCTGCCTCTCCACAGCTCCGTCCGTCTGCCTCCATGCAGCCTGTAAACAAAGAGGCGCACATGCACACGCTTTGTGAAGACACTGTTTCTTTTATATTTTATTATATATATAACAAAACACAAAAAATAAAAAAAAACATAATCATGATGCTCTTCTAATACAAAATAATTTATTATATTTTCATTTTATGTAAGTTTCCAACAGTTACTTTTATAATCTAACAGTATGAAAATTAAATTCATTTGAGATAAAGTGAATTTTCTGTTTTACACTATGTGGCCAAAAGTATGCGTACACCCCTGTTTTTTTACTGAGGCAGCTGTGGAATGTAAGTAAGTACATTTACTCAAGTACTGTACTTATGTAGCCTACAACTTTGAAGTACTTGTACTTTACTTGAGTAGTTCAATTTAATGCCAGATACACACACAGAGCCAGTGTATTCTTTTACTCTGCTTTTTAAATCCGACAGCAACAGTTTGCAGTTGCTGTTCAGATTTTTTTTTCCGTGGTTTGTAAAAATATGACGCGTTGTTTCAGACTACACATCCAGCTGTACTGCATGGGAAACAGTTCCAATCGGCTCCACCTCCAACGATTCACAATGAGCCAATAAAACGACCCAGGGGCCACACAGGGGCCATTCTGCTTAATGACTTTTGATACTTTAAGTACATTTTCTTTTGATCAGTTGTTGGTCCTAATTATTTTATATTTTCTTAAAGGTTTTTAATTCATGCGAATCATTTGTGTGTTTGTGTTTTATCTTTACTGTCAACATAAGTTTTTGTGGTTGTAACTTCCTTGATAATTCTTGCTTTGTGCAGCAGATTGTGTTTCCCCCTGGAATGAAAAGTGCTATATAAATAAAGCTTGAAGCAGCTCATACCTGTGTACTCAAGTAAAACTGTGAATGAATCACTTGTAACACTAACAACATTTTTTCTGGGATTTTTTTTTTATTTTTTATTTTTTTTTTAAACGTGTGGACAATGTTTAAGTCAAAATCCGTACATGGATATTTTATTGGCTGATTCTAGGTTTGTTTCATACACTCAATTAATTTTAGGTCAACAACATATTGAAAGGATTCATTATTGAGTATTGAGAATACATATTATAGTGTGTAAACAAGCTGCTGCTGAAGATCATGATGTATGATTGAAAGGTCCAGAAGAGCTACTTACAGCTGTCACAGATTTAATACTTTAAATCTTCATTATGGGAAACAACGAGTTAATATGAAAAATTCACATAATTTACTTTATTTTTGGTGGAGTCAGAGACCTTTAAGGACATGGAGTCAAAACCTCTATTTTCAAAACTCTGGCGGCCTAACTGAAAATCTGACTCCTTAATTCCATTTAAAGTAAATCTTAATACAACAGCATACAATTATATTTGTGTGCTTCCAGCTTTGTACTCGTGCATTAATAACTTCTTTTCTGAATAGATCTGTGAATAGGGTCAGTATGTTTCTGAATAATGAACCTCTTTAACAGCGGCCTGACGGTGGATCAGTCTTTACTCACTGACACTGAGCAGACCAACTTTAATCAAACCCATAAGACTTTATTCTGAATTCTAGTAGAGATTCCAAAGATGCCAGATGTGTCAAAATAAAATTATGTTCAAGAAGTCTAAAATATTTGCAGGTGCAGCCAATAAAAAAATATCTTGAGTGTAAACATCATGTTGCTTCAATGAAAACTGGTATAAAATGATTTCAATCAGCCTTAAAGCCACTTAAGTGGGAGTTAAAGGGTAAAAAAACATGTTAATGGTTTTAAATAGCTGTATTCTATTTAAAATGAGCAGTGACTGTGTGACGACGTCCACACCGAACAGTACTACAGTAACAGATCAGTGTGGTCGGCACACAAAGGTCGAGCCTTGGCACATAAACCAGAGGAGGCCTGGGGGACTGAACAAGTGCACCCTTGTGTCACTGCTCTTTCACTGGCCTGCCCGTGGCCTCCCACTATCTCTCTCACACACACACACACACACACACACACACACACACACACACACACACACACAGCGTGCCAACTTTTACACTAAGTTGAGAAACCATTCAGCTCCGGAAAACAGCAGTGGAATTATTGACGCTCAGATTTTTGTTTGGGAACGCTGAAGCTCTGATGTGTTGGCAGGACGACACTCTTTGTGCCTTCTCTCTTTCTTTCCTTCTCCACCACACATCTGTCTGTCTCTCTGTCTCTCTGTCTCTCTGTCTGTCTCTGCCTTTGGAAACCTGCCCAGTACAACAGCTGCCACGAGCAGTGTGTCTGAAGAGGGTTTGGATTTATCCCGTGGCGGGAGTTCACTGTGGGCCAGGTTGCTGCAGTGGAATCCGTCGCCCTTCACACAGCTTATAGATCCTCATGTGGTGGGCAGTCTGTCACCTGGAGGAGCCACTTCACTCACATTTCATTCTGTCCATCAACATCACAGGAGCAAGACGAAGATTTGAAGTTGTTCTGATTTACAGTATGTCATGAAGGAAGATATAGAGTATAGTAGAGAGACTATACAGGATTAAATCCATTCAGTAACAGACAAAAACAAACATCTTGTTCACATTGTTGAACGCTCAGTATTTTTTATATCATACATTGGTCTTGTAAAAGAAGATCATCCCACACACTGCTTAGCATCACAATTTATATGTTAGGATGAGAGACACCGAAACGTCAAGTTTTAATCAATAAATCGTGATGCTAAGCAAGAGCAGTGTGTGGGATGATCTTCTTTTCATGAGTGGACACTTTCCAACGCACATGCATCTAAGACGTTTGGATGTGTGAATATCTCCAGTGAGAAAATTATATCATACATAACACAGTAGCAATAGTTGTGTATTTTGCACCATTTTAAATGCGATCTGCAGTAATCACCAGTATTTGCAAATATCCTATAAAATGTGACTCAATATACAATAATGAAGCCATAATTAATATGTTCAGTGTATGTTAGCTTACAAAGCACCACTAATTATCAACAGCAAATATCATAAAGGTTACAGTGTGTGGGACATTACACTTCATACATGCTGTACATCCAGACATGGCAGCAACGTAAATTCAGATTTTCAGGCCTTTTTTTTTTTGTCTAAAGCAAATGTCAAATACTAAATCTGTGGCAATAACATGCGCACTAAAGCATGCTGCTCAGCAATAAACCCGCAACCATTAGTCTATTAAGCAACTATTCCACCAACAGAGAGCTAATCAGCAGCTATTTTGATAACTGAATAATTGTTTTAGTCATTTTTAGTCATTTTTTGAAGTAAAAGATTCCAACATTTTATTTCTTAAGCTTCTCAAATGTGAACATTTACTGATTTTCTTTGTCCTAACTTTATAGTAAATTGAATATTTGGGGGTTTGGACTGTTTGAATGCTGGATGAGTCATTTCAGGCTCCAGGAAACTATTTTCTGATGTTATATAAAGGCAAAGGCTAATTGATTAATGAGGAAAATAATTGAATAATAAATGAATCAATAATAATAATCAATAATCGTTGGTTGCATCTCTAGTCAGCGTGTAAATGTGCTGCTCTGTAGTAAAAACTTGCACAACACTGATGTGTTCCTTGAGAAGTGGATTTACTGGTGTTAGCTCTTTGTAATGTTGCTTCATGAAGTGAACACAGTCGTCTGGCTGCTGAGAAAGAGCTTGCTGTTTGCAGCTGAAGGATTTACGGACACTGACTTTATTTTTATTTTTTTTTCCCGTCTAACTCAAAAGGAAATTTTTGTTGGATTTCTCCCTCGATGTTCCCGTTTTGAATCCTGTGGTGAAACAATGCTGCATGGCGAACATGTCCTCGTGTTGGATGCTGACATCCTCGACCATGACAGCCTCGTCTGGTCGCTGACACTAACCGTCAGCCGCTCTCGGCTCTTTGAAGCAGCTCCAGACTGTGGCGGGGCGATCAGCGGCTCAAGTATTTGGGAGCTGACTGTGACAGCAGATTCAGATCAGTGTTGACGGTTAAAAGAACTTCACATCACAGTTATGAGTTCTTCGGATGCCAGTTCAGACTTCAGGCTTTTCTGTCTGGAAGATTCTTAAATACACGAGCGACCATCTGCCCTCTCTCTCTGAGTAAAACAAAAAGTTGTGTAACATGGATTTATCCAAATCAGACGGACAAGTTGTGATAATTCCTCTGGATTAATCTTAAAAAACTCACATGTGTCTTGCTCTGTCTCCAGTGTGGAAGACACAAGGTGAAAATCAAAGACGGAGGCAGGAGGGTGGTTGGAGTACAGGGGTGACAGGAGGTGGCTCTGTTAGTATCACAACCTGTGGGTGAGGTGACTGTTCACAGTTTTGCAGAAAAGAGTCAAACAACCACAAAGAAATGCAAAACGTCTTAAACAGAGACGCAAACCAACCTCAGAGTGACGCAAAACAATCTCATTGTGACAGAAAAACAACTTCAGAGACACGAAACAACAACAAAGAGACGCGAAACAACCTCAGTGTGACGTGAAACAACTTCAAAAGAGAAACCAAACAACCTCGGCGTGACGCACAAAAACTACAACAAAATGTCAGAGACACAAAAATACCCAAAACAACCTCCAGTGAATGTAGATATTTCACCTGTTTTGAAACACAACCTAATTCAGTTACAACAGGGTTCTGACAGGATATATTTGGGAATTTGGGGCCACTGTTTAGCTCTATGATAAAATCAGGGCGTTTATCTTGAATCAGGTGATTTAGGTTTAGGGTTAAATCAATGCAAAGTCCTTTCAGTGTATCAAAATTCATTGTTGAAGGACAGATGTACAGTGACACAAGCTGGAGATGACTGGACCAAAAACAAGTATACAATCAAACACTAGAGGGAGACATTCTCTCACAAACAGTAAAGATTTATTTGTGCAGCACCTTTCAAAACCAAAGTTACAAAGGGCTTCAAACCAAAAGGCATCAAATAGATACGATAAAAACACACATGAAACTCATAGAAGACAATGATAGTAAAACAAAAACAAACTAGAGAATATAAAACAGAGACACAGCTCTGCCTCACTGCTGCATGAAATCAACGTAAGAACTGCACAACATGCCATTAGAGAAACACAAACCTAGTCTAATGCACTATATATACTGTGTGTATATATATCTATATATATATATATATATATAGATATATATACACACAGACATATAGAAGAAATCAAAACAGTATGAAAACTAAACTACAAGGCTCAAATGTTGTAACAAAGAGCGAGTGTCACCTTCTTCCATCAGGCACAATAAAAACCACCACTCTTCAGTATTTAACATCACATGTATTGTGCAGTGCTGCAGGGTTGTTCACCTCATTTGATTTTCTCAGCATGTGTTGTTTTTTTAGTTGAATATTGCAGAACTTCCTGCTGTGGAGGATCTGCCTTTGATCAATTATATATAAACCACAGACTTGGGTCTGTAACATAAAATAAAAATATATCATTTAATGCAGATGTTTAATGTTCAGCATGTCAACAGCAAGCATCATGAATCATGTAGATGAACGAAGGTACTTTGTCTGAATGTTAAGCTGAAGCTGCTCAGGTGTTCAGTCATCTCATGCAGAGACGCTTCACATCGGCTCAGCTGCACAGAGAGAGCTGATGCTGGAGCTGATGCTGGAGCTGATGCTGATGCTGAGGGGGAAACATTTCAGATATTCAGATGGAAATTTGAGAAAATATCTGATTTAAAAACCAAAATTTAAAGCACAGGGATTTTTTTTTTTTTTTTAAATGTAACAAAAATGGATCCACTTTGATTTGATGGGCAGTGAGATTCAAACCAGTGGACACAGTTCAGTTTAAACCATGGACTTCAGCCTGACTGCTGCCGTCTGCACGGTGATCATCACAACATGCATGGTGAGTTTTCAACGAAATTCTTGTAATAAAATGTGGCACAAAAATTTTATTTACAGAAATATTAACCTTTTTAATTTATGCATCCGTGTCTACATTTGTGGTTTGCAGAAAGTGAAGCTGAAAAGTAGTTTTGTCTCCATCAGGTCAGTTCAACACATCCAGATTGTTCCATCGTTCTTCATCTGCTGAAGAAAGAAAATGAGTGTAAAGTCCAAATGGAGACAGACGCTGCATCACTCAGTTCAAGCAGTAATAAAACTGCAGGTAACTGAAAATATAAAAAAGGATGTAGAAACAAGTCCTTCCCCGCCCCTCCTCACATGTGGACGTGTCTTTGTGTCACAGGTTGTGTGGTGGAGTGGGATGGAGTGAGCTGCTGGCCGGCTGCGTCTGAAGATGAGGTCGTCTCTGTCCACTGTCCCCTGCCGCTGATGAAACCTGAAACTCCTCCAGGTGAACGAAGGTTTCACGCTGACTAATAAACAGTCCGTGAAACGAGCAGGAGTCCAACACTTGTGTCTGAGAGCTGCAGTGAAGGAAACATCGAATGGACTAAATCTAAAGAGCGGTGTAATACTGACATCACAGGTCCAGATTCTCCCGGTGTGACCACAGACACGTTTTTAACTCGCCAACGAAAACTCTCGAAAAGTATTTTCTATATTAAAGATTCTATATGTTAAATTAGCACATGAAGTGAGAGGTGTTGCTTCCAGTGACAAACCCACAGACAATCTGCATTCAGGCATTTTTTTTTCCAAGTCATTATTTTTGTTTTACAACTTTACTGTTGAGGTTCATTCTTGTTGATCTCATCTCTGACCCTAAACAATGACTGGATATTAATTATTACATACATTATGTAATGTATAATGTAAATAATTTATAAGTTGATGTCTTATTTCTGCTCCACTGTTGCCAAAAATAGCAGTTACTCCAGGTCTAATTTAATAATTAAGATATATTTTGCTTACACAATGGTAAATGGTAAATGGTAATTACATTTATATAACACTTCTCTCGTCTTAGCAACCGGTCAAAGTGCTTTACACCACAGGTCACAATCACCCATTCACACATACTGTACATTCATACAACGCTAGTTCTATACATAGCACTTCTCTAACACACTCGCACATCGATGGCACATCATCGGGGGCCATTGTGGGTTCAGTGTCCTGTTCCAGGACACCTTGACACGCAGACTGGAGGAAACCGGGTATCAAACCACCAACCTTCAGATTAGTGGACGACCTGCTCTACCTCTTGAGCCCGTTTGAAAGCCGTCTTTACAATGTGTTAGAACAATATTAAATCCCCTTTCATTTACTCGTTTATTGTACTTAGCCTGAAAACTGGATGCGGATTTGAAAAATGTTCAGTCCTCGTTGGGTCTATAAAGCCAGAGGAGCTTTGTCACAATCCTGCAGGCAGGGGAGGTGATGCTGTCGGTTCTGAGGCTCTATTTTGTGTTCTTGTAGAGACAAGCAGGTTCCAGCTGCAGTGTGAACATGTTCAGTCCCTGAAATCATTTTCTTTTCAGTTCTCATCAGCAGGAAGTGCACAGTCCGAGGGTGGAGCAAACCAAACCTGCCGTATTACAAAGCCTGTTACTCTGACGCTTATGAGCAGGATGAAGACGTGAGGAAAGAGGTAGATACACGAGGTTTACTTCCTGGTTTCCTCCTGAGTTCTACTCTGCCAGCAGGGAGCCTCAGATTAAAAAGTGTGTGATGAATATTTCATCTTTTGCTCTAGAAAAATTACTTTGAGACTGTGAAGCTGATCTACAGCGTTGGTTACGGTGTCTCTCTGGCTGCTCTCCTCATCGCCGCTCTGCTCTTCTGCTGCCTCAGGTCAGTTTTCACGTCAACTCTTCACTGAAGGATGAAAATGATCTGTGCATGCGAGTGTGATCGTGTCCTCAGCGATATTCCTCTGTCTTCTCAGGAAGCTGCTCTGCGCTCGCAACTACATCCACCTCAACCTGTTCGTCTCCTTCATGCTCAGGAGTCTCGCCGTGTTCATCAAGGATGACGTGTTGTTTGCAGACGAAAGCACGGACCACTGCACGGTGTCCACAGTAAGACTCACACAGCAGGAGGCAGTGATGTTAGAGACAAGTTAAAGCTGCAGCTCACTGTTGTTTTCATCAGGGATTCATCTGCTGATTGATTTTTTTGAGGAACTGATTAATCATTTGGTCTATAACATGTCAAAAATGCCAATCAGAGCCCAGGGAAATGTCTTTAAATGTCTTGTTTTGTCTGAGCAAAAGTTCAAAACCCCAAAGATTTTCAGTTTAGTGTCAGATGTGACGAAGAGAAGCTGTAACAGCAGAAAATAAAGCACTTTTTCTACTATTTTTGCCTGAAAAATGACCTGAAACAATCAATCAATCACCAAAATAGCTAGATGTAACGATGTAATTAAAATGCATTAGAAATCTGACTGATAATCAAACTTTAATGAATGAATTTGTCTGTGTCCCTGCAGCTCCGGTGTCAAGCAGCAGTGACGTTCTTCCACTTCTGCGTTGTGTCTAACTTCTGGTGGCTGCTGGTGGAGGCTCTGTACCTGCAGACTGTGCTGCTGCTCGTCTTCACTCAGACCAGGAAGCTGCTCTGGATCTACGCCGTCATCGGCTGGGGTTCGCGCTGCGTTCGTATGCATTTGTGCTCGTTCACCTACACTGGTCTGTGTTCTGCTCGTCCGATTCACGGTGTGATTTTATAGGTGCTCCCACGGTCACTGTTGTGATCTGGGCTCTGCTGAAAAAACAGCTCGAGGATGAGGGGTGAGTAAAAATATAAACGCAAATACTTATAATCATCTCCATTTAAATGTGATGCATGAGTTTGTGTCTGTGTTTGCAGCTGCTGGGACGACCTGGAGAGCCGTCTGTGGTGGATAATAAAGATTCCCATCCTGCTCTCCATCTGTGTAAGAAGCCTCAATCCCTCAACATATATTCATAGATTCACTACAGACAGATTCAAACAGGAGAAAATAATGAACAAGTTTATCAATGTATTAAAGCTGCGGCAGGATTTGTAATAAAAATCAGGTAAAAAATTTTAAAAAGAGTGGCTTTATTAAAGCTGCAACAGAGAGGATCAACCAGACCCTCTGCCCTAAAGATGAACTGCCTCATAGCTAATAGTCAGTGCAGGATGGTAAACATCACGGTAATAATTATTTTCATTGCCGTAAACTGTACAATAATTAAATTCTTTTTATTACGGTAAAGTATACAATAATTACATTACTTTTTGAAAAATGTACTGATTAAATGATTCAAATTGTTGACATTTGCTGCAGTTTGAAGCTTCCAACTTGCAGCGCGGCTTATTCAAGTACAGGTTAGGAGAAATCTATGATCTGGGAAATATGTTTCTATGTATTAAATGATAAATCTGGCACTTCCTGACCCCGTATGTGGCGCTCAAGTCTCACAGCCGTTGGTTCCTACTGATCTTTAAAACACACCACGCAAATATAGTTTCTTTTTTTTTTTTTTTTTTT